>NW_024726235.1:7359638-7404638 GCF_018991925.1 Homarus americanus | reverse complement strand
ACCCCTGCTCGCTGCAAATCCACTATTGGGATCAGCGTCAACAATTTTGCTCCCGACTATACTGCCCTTCAGGATTTATTGAATAGTCTCCAAAACTGGGCCACCAACAACCATGTCACCATCAACCATACCAAGACCATGGTTACACACATCAACCTCTCTTCCGACACTGTCCCACCCCCTGCCATTACTTTAGGTCCCAACACACTCCAGGTTGTAGATTTCACTAAGCTCCTCGGCGTCACCATAGACAACAAACTAAATTGGAAACCACACGTCAGTGAAGTTGTCAAGCCCTCCAGTTTCTGTCTCCTTCTCCTCCGCCGACTCAAGTCCCTCGGAGTTCCTGAACCCGAGCTCCTCAGTGTTTACTCAACATTCATACTTCCCAAGCTCACCTATGCTTCCCCCACCTGGTCTTCCTCCCTAAATGCCACACAACGTAAACACCTAGAAAAAGTGCAAAAGAGAGCATGCAAGATTATTCTCTCCCCTTCCTACTCCATATATCAAGAAGCGCTCAACACACTGACCCTTTCGACTATCACTGACCATCACCACAAGGCTTTATCCTTGGACCCACCTTGTTTGTGATCTACATAAATAACAGATGAAAATATATAGAGCCACATTGTCAAGTTTTCAAACGGTATGAAGATACAGTACAGTACTGTATCTGGGAAGGTAGCAAGTGAAGCCCTATCACAACAATGCAGGAAGACCCGAATGAGCTGTTCAAATGGTCTCAAGACTCGCACAACTATTCTTTTAATAGCACTTTCCTGGACACTGTCGATAAGGAGAAAGATCTGACATTGCGTTAGATCATTCAATGAAGGCAGTACAACAAGTGGAGGCAACAACGAAAACATTAAATCGAGATTTGGGAATTATAAAGCGTACTGAACCTTTGAATATAAAGATAGAAAAATGCTCCTTCAACAGTATAAATCTCAAGTATGTCCCAGTCTGGAACACTGTATACACAGGCATATAAACCCGAGAAAAGTGAAACACATAGTGACTAGGATGATTCCAGAACTATGTCATCTCGATTATCCAAGTTGACTTGAGGGCCTTAGGCCAAGGCACAATAGGTTTGATTGATTGAAACATTTTATTTAGCCAGAAAAATACAGATACAGAGTGGATAATACTAACAATATGAACATGGCTGAGCCATTTGAGAACCTGAGCTCTCTTTGAGGCACCTGATATATACTGTACATTTATCTCAAGGAAGTATTATGTAATATTTAGTATCATCTGGAATAGTACAATAGCATGGTAGTAATAAGTACATTTATTTGTGATGTCAATCACCACCAACACGAGGGGGCTTAACTATAAGCTAGCCAAGTTATCATGGAGAATGCATACCTGTATAAGGAAATACTTTTTCATGCAGAGGATGATAGACCCAAGGAAAGTACTGGGCTTCAAAATAGCCCTTGACAATATTATCAAGAACAACAGAGGGATCCTACACAGGCCACTGGCCTTCTTCCCTTGCCATGGACACCTATAGTGAGTGGCCATGAGGTAAATAAGAGTTCTGCTGCAAAAACTAGAGTCAAATTTTACCCAAGAATCAAATGTTCTATCACCATTATTCTAAAAAAAAATATTTAATAGTGCCCCTGTTGTACACTTTTATCCACTTTTACCCCTTTTTCTTAGTGGTTACAGGTATGGCTGCCATGCGCCAATCACAATGGATATAGGTACGGCAGCCGTATTGAAAGATTTAGTTATGGTGAGTTTATACTGTAGTTTACACTTGTCTTTCTCATGGCAAACACTTGTGACTGAGAAAATCTAATAATATTGAAAAATTAATATCTCGGTTATCCTTAATTTCCGGCGGAAATATCAAAGAAAAAGTCTTAGAATTGTCTAAACATTACATATTAATAACAGCGGGAGAAAGACCAATGTAAGACTATAAATTGACATTTTTTGTTAATGGGGCTAATATTAACAACACCGCCGATGTGTTATTTGTTTTGATGTTTATATTCTCATTATATTTTCATCAGCGAGTTCTGATATGAAATTATTTTTTGGAGGGGTTAGGTTAAATTAGTAAGGTTAGGTTAGATTAGGTTTAGGTAAGGTAAGATTAGGTTAGGTTAGAGTGAAATTTTAAATAAATACTTTTTAACACATTTACCATAACTAAGAGTGTCCACTATAAAATAAGAGAAATTGCAGCATTTTTAAATTCGTTTTCTTTGAAAAATCGGCGGTGGTGTAGTCGTCAATAATTACCGTTAATGATCAGGTCAGGTTAAGTTTGGATTGGTTAGTCAGAAAGAAGGCCATCTTCGTAATGATCATTGTATATCCTGCCTAACACACATGGCATTAAGCTGCCATACCAAGACATCAACATTTCGCATATGGTTGCCGTACCTATACCCAGTGTGATTTTTGGCATATAGCTGCCATACCTGTATCCACTACAAGTATTTTTTTTTACCTACAAATTCCTCAAAACTTCTTGAATCTTAGGGTAGGTTTTTGGTAAAGTTATTAAAAAGTTCTGGAACTTTTCTAATCATACTACCAAATAAATACTGTACCCACCTTCGGTTTGATGAAGCAGTTCCTTGGTGTGACGAGGCTGAACAAATTTTCTATTTGGTCAAAAGTATCCTTATCATGATACTCAAATTGCGCCATAATCATGCCGAAGGTGGCAGCCATATACCACATCAGCAGCGCCTTTAACCCCTCCATCTTGGTCTCTGGTAATCAATAAATAAACATAATTAAGGAAAATTAAATAATGAAAACTAAAAAGCCTCAAGAAGAGTTAGGGCTTCTAGTCTTCCAGCGCCACACCCTTAGTATGGCGATTCCAATGTTTTGACCCGAGACTTGTGTGACGATTGTACAATCTGCAACAGTTGTCGTTGAGGCTGTTAAGCATTTTTAAGCAATATGATTTTATTTGTTATGCATAATTTCACCACTTATAAGATTATTAACCGTATTTTGCCAGTACAATACATGAATGTGTAACCAGTGGGGTTCCCCAGGGGTCAGTACTGGGCCTACTCTTGTTCATGATCTACATAAACTGGCAAATGAAATTCAACACCAGCTAGTGCAGCGTACTTAATATTTTTTAGTTTAACAACTTTATTGACAAAGCCTGGAGTGCAGTTTGCCTATTCCGAGTAATTCAGTCAGGTCTTGAACCCTTCTCACTGCCACGCAGGACAGAGTTTCATACACAAAGATATATACTATCTATATATACAGCATATATATATATATATATCAGATTCATGTTGGTAATGTCACTGTTCACTGCCATACAGGACAGAGGTTCGTACACAAAGAAATACATCATATTCATTGACTCCTCGCCAATATTGTATGGAGTCCCCCAAGGTTCAATTCTCGGTCCAGTACTGTTTTTGTTGTACATAAACGACATAGTCCACGCCAGCTCACTCATAAAATAAAACTTATTTGCAGACGCTAGTAATCTCTATGCCAGCAACTCAGACCTCCATTCCTTGATGAGAACTATGAACACTGAATTAACTTAAGTAGGGACCTGGGTAATACGTAATAAACTGACCTTAAACCTTGAGAAAACCCACTACACGATCTTTCACAGAAGAAAAAACTTACCTCCAGACTTGAACCCCCTGTACCTTGGTAATATAGTCCTCAAACGCGAACAAAATACTAAATTCCTGGGAGTTATTGTTGATGAGACACTTAACTGAAGAAACCACATACAAGCCATTCACAGTAAAATCAATAAATAGTGCGGTATCATGTATCACACTCGACAGTCACTCACTCTCACAGCAATGAAAGAAATCTATCATGATCTTGTTTACCAACACCTGATACACTGTCACACACTATGGGGGGGGGGCCTCTGGCTCTTCAAAAACACAATCTCTGGTTACTGCACAAAAGAGAGTTGTACGGACAATGACCAACTTGAAAAAACAGATCACACAAACGAAAAATTTGCTATATTGAAATCTGTAAAATTCGAGGACATTAACACTTACTGCAGCGGCGGAGGTGTTGCTTGGCTGCCCTCGCTCCTCCTCGCCTGCCTGGCGGTCCTCGCTCCCGCCAGCGAGCATGGCGACCCACCAGCTGTCCTTCTCTGAGCTTCCTCACCAACCAGCTTTCTCATTCTGCCCATCTTCCTGAACAAGCAACACCTCCTCCAGCACCAGACTGTCTATCATATAACTTATATTATACAAGAAAACCACATTAGAGTTTCCTTCCATCCTGAGTGCTAGACAACATTAATATCTCGATACCCCTACAATGTCACTCCGGGGTCACCATTGTAGGGGTATCGAGATATTAATGTTGTCTAGCACTCAGGATGGAAGGAAACTCTAATGTGGTTTTCTTGTATAATATAAGTTACATGATAGACAGTCTGGTGCTGGAGGTGCCGTGTGGTGAGTAGCGTGTTGTAGGAGGTAGATGTGCAGGAGCTTCGTTAGAGAAGATGTTTCCTGTTGCTGGCCTCCTGGTTGAATGAATGCTGGACAGCTAGGAGCTTGCTGGGAGGAGGTGTTGCGTGTTCAGGAAGATGGGCCAGAATGAGAGTTGGTTGGTGAGGAAGCTCAGAGAAGGACAGCTGGTGGGTCGCCATGCTCGCTGGCGGGAGCGAGGGCTGCCAGGCAGGCGAGGAGAAGCGAAGGGAGCCAGGCAGCGGCAGAGGAGGAGGTGTTGCTTGTTCAAGAAGAATGGTCAGAATGAATCTCAATGGAGAGACAGAGCTTATATACCCAGCAGCAGCCGCCAGTCCTCTATGAATCATGTTGGGAAAACCCAGAAAGTCGCCGGTGACTAGTTCCGTTGCTAAGATACGGTAACATCTGGTTGGTTGCTAGGGAAGGCGATAGCAGGTGGTGGCGTGGCTACGCAGTTGTAGGCAGTTGTAGGGGAGACGTCCACTACAGTAGAAAAGCTGGAGTGGCAACAAAATTAAAGGAAAAACTAATAGCTGTGAACCCGAACCATCAAATTTATAATGTGTATTGTATTATACATAAAGAAGTGTTGTGTTGTAAAACATTAAAGATGGATAATGTCATGGATGTTGTTATAAAGACAGTGAACTTCATACGCGCGCGAGATCTGAACCACAGACAATTTCAACTTCTTATTGGAGGAAAATGAGAACACACACAGACTGCCATATCGCATTGATGTTCGCTGGTTAACTCGGGGAGTCGTACTGAAGTGATTTTATGAATTGTGCAGTGAAATACAGATGTTTATGGAACAGAAAGGAAGGGATTTGCATGAACTGAAAGATAATGAATGGGTTCAAGATCTAACTTTCATGGTGGATATCACAGAACACTTAAATTACTTAAATACAAAGATGCAAGGACGCAATAAATTGGTGACAGAGCTTTATGACTGCATTCGTGCCTTTGAGATGAAACTTCAGCTTTTTGAACGGCAACTATCAGAGAGTAATCTTTCTCACTTTCCGACCTTAAAGTCCCTACAAGGCATACCTGAGTTTCATGCTGATATCAACACAAAAAAGTACTGCATCAAGATTTCCAAATAAATGAATGAGTTCCAAGAAAGATTTGCTGACTTTGAAAGACTTGAGAAGGATTTTTTTTCATTTTTTGGGACCCATTCTCAGTTGGTGTTAATGAGGTACCAGAACATCTTCAATTAGAATTAATTGAGCTCCAGTGTGATTCTGTGTTGAGGAACAAGTTTTCGAGTGTTGATGTTGGCACATTTTATCAACATTTTGGACCAAATTATCCCAGGTTTAAATATTTTGCCTCAAAAATTATGTCAATGTTCGGAAGTACATATATCTGTGAACAACTCTTTTCTGTGATGAACTTGAACAAATCTCGGCTTCGGTCTCAACTTACTGATGCGCACCTTAATTCAATACTGAAGGTTGCTACAGCTCAAATCGTTAGTGCCAAACTTTGATGCGCTGGTCCATACCAAGAGGTGCCAATTATCAGGAAGCAGCAGTAGCAAACAATAAGATTGATCAAGGTAAGTAAACACTTGATTTGTTTGTTTTTAAGGGTTTCGCACGAGCTCAGACTAAATCCACCTTTCTCATTTTGTCGCACTACTTACCTAAGAGGTGATTGCGAAGTGCTCATAATTATGTTACTTGGCCCGCATACTGTGTACCCATATTAAATCTGGCCCGCCTTGGCAAATGAGTTTGACACCCCTGCACTAGTGAGTGAGGAGGAGAAATGTGAGGTTATTCGGCAGGCAAACAACTTAGTAAGGAGCGTGCAGAGGGAACAGCACAAGAAGCTCCTGCAGGGCTTGAAGCAGAGAAGGGAAGAGTCGAGGAGGAACGGGGACGGGTGTACATGGGTTATATTCAGAGAGAGGGTAGTGGAAGCAAGTGTGCCGACACAGGGCCAGGGGGCAGAAGCGCACCCTCCACCCGCTCTACCCCCCACCCGGGAGGTGGAACTAGCCCCACCTATCAGCCGGGAGGAGGCGAGCGCTGTGTAAACAATGGCATTTCTAACCATACCCTGCAAAATACAGTGTACTTAGCAAATGCTGCAGCTTCTGAGAATGGAGGGGGCCAGGAGTTACTACTAAGAGCAGAGACGTTACCGAGAACAAATTCTGGCTTGAATGTCATGTACACTAATACTGACACGTTCCTCGATAAGAGAAAGGAGTTTGAAACACTACTGAAGGTGCACCAACCCGATATTGTAGAACTGCTGTACAGAACAGTAGAATCGACCCAGAGGAGTGCGAGTTCAGTATTGCTGGATATGACTCATTTACGAACCTTTCTCAAGAAACTTGCAAGAGGGGTGTGGTTATCTATGCTAGGCAAGACCTTAGAGCCAGCCAGGCGAGGGTACAGGGAGAGGATGTTTTTGAAGAGTCCAATTGGTGTAAAATTAAACTAAATGGAGGGGACTTACTTATCGTCGGGTGTATCTATAGATCCCCAAACTATGGCCCACTAAATCAAAGGAACTTTAGAGCCTTAATAGACAACTCGGCGATGCTCAACCCTAGCCACCTCCTTATCATGGTGGACCTTAACTATGGCGACATCGACTGGAGAAACGAGTTCATCCCAAATGACTTGAATAACCCTGCTACTATTTTTGGAAAGTTTTAAAAGGAAGCTAGATAGATTCTTGGTTGATAGAGAGTGGTAGTAACTCTCGACAGGAGCTGTCATGCATAGGTCAACCAGCCTATTGCAGACTCCTTATTTTCTTATGTTCTTATGACATTTATTATCTGTACAGAGAACTTTGGTACGATCTTATTTTCTTTCACGTTATATTTCAATAATAATAATAATAATAATAATAATATTTATTCAGTAAAGTTAGCATACACATTTACAATTGGATAATAATGTTTATAAACTATGCAGTCATACAGTTCAGCACGAATAAAGAAAATGTATAGGTATACGGTGCACGTAGGCCGTAGGACCTGTATAGTTTCTTGTGTGCTGAATAACAATGGTAAATATTAAGGAGTACTGTACTAATTGTTTTATCTTGTGGGGTATGAGATGTTTGGTTCACACTCAGGATGGGATGGAGAAAGGAAACTCACAATGTGCTCTCTATATACATGTTGTATTGGATGTACAATGCAGCTTGGTGCTGGGAAGGCAGCATGGTTACAAGCGTGATGTAGAGAGAGCTGGTTGGTGAGGACGCTCAGAGAAGGACAGCTTGTGGGTCGCCATGCTCGCCAGCGGGAGGGAGGACCGCCAGGCAGGCGGAGGTGTTGCTGGCTGGTTGGTGTAGGTAGAAAGAGAGCTCACCACGAGGTCAGGTCTTAAATAGCGGGGGTAGGCGTGGCTTAGCAGTTGACCCCCGCTCCGTGGTGTATGGCGGCGCTGGTTGACCTAGACCACGAGGCATACACTGGGGAATTGGTGGGGTCGGCTAGGCAGCGACAAACAGCGTTTGTAGGGGAGAATTCCACTACAATCTCCAACATTGTGTGTGTGTGTGTGTGTGTGTGTGTGTGTGTGTGTCTTTGTGCGTGTGTTTGTGCGTGTAATTTGAATGGAGTATTTACGGAGTATTTACAGACCATCTTTTACATCGAACAAGACACATCAAAAGCTGAATATGTCGGAAAAAAATTAAATTAAATTTATATATATATATATATATATATATATATATATATATATATATATATATATATATATATATATATATATATATATATATATTTGTAGCGGCCAATAGGAATTAAGGTTTGTCAGGTGCTCCTTGGCAATGGCTAAACCTCTCATTCAACTGGGAATAGAAATTATTGTATTAACAATGTTCGACATTTTTTTAAACAGTTGCAAATCTTAACAATCACTCCACAAATCACTCATTTTTGTTTAATCGCCACATAGGTATTTTGGATCATCCCCCTCACTCAAGCAGAGCTTCGTATTTTCATGTTCCCAAGAATGTGTGAGAGAAAAACTGCTACAGAAAATAAGAATTTTCAACTTTTTTAAATACAAATTTTCAGCATTTGCCAGTCTAATCTACACCCAAACCTAAAAATTTTCTGGATCTGGCCTTGATAATGATACGTAAGTTAACAGAGTGAAGTATTCATTTTAGGATACTCCAAGAGATGAAACCTGATACAGTATAGTGGTGCCGATGTACTGTACACGTACTTTATATATCATATACTGAAGTATTATTTCAGGTTTACTTCTTAGTTCACCTATCTGATATAAATACAGCAATATAAATTCTATAGTTATCATTTCACTACAAGGAACTTATGAACATAATTTTTTTAGGCACAACAAACTGTACGGGGTGCTATTATAGCGTGCGGTCTAAAAGATATCTTTAGTCTAACCTAACCCACCTTTATACCTTATAACCTGACCAAAATATCTTGTAGACCGCATGCTATACTAGCATCCTGTAATGACTGATAATACTAAAGTAAGGCTGGTACATTATAATACAATATTATAAATTACTTAGTACTGTAAATCTATTCTTATATTGCACAGTTAGCTTTAGGTCTTAATTTCATAGACAAATAACTCTAGTGTGTGTGAAGGCAAACAAAAAACAAATAACTCGACACTACCGGGACGCTCATAAATCATCGTACATCTGGTGACCGTGGCGTTTGAAATTCACCTGTACCGGAGGTGTTCCAGGTGGAGGGTGAGGGGCCGTGGCTGGGCTGGGGAATCCAGAGTACAAAGTCAATAAGCGGAAGTCCTCGAAATGGTGGATCTGAGCTTTTGTTATAAGCATCATTAATATCTGCCATTGAATTAATCGTCGTGCATTTGCTTTGCTTTGCCTAAAACTATAACTTATAAATACCTCTCATAGAACCAATCTAAATGTACTTGAACATATTTCAACTCTAAAATGAATTTATATAACAAATATTCTTAATCATATCACGAAAACTTTCAATAGGTATACATCTCTTTCTATATTTATAAGCACATTATCTAAGAAAATTTCATACAACTTACGACTTAGAAAGTATAATCTTTCCAAGACTTACCTTCCTTAGCCCTAACCTACAACTAACCATAACATGACTTTACTTATCCTAACTTATAACTAACCGTAACCTAAGCTAACTTAACTTTATCTACCCCAATCCTCAACTATTACTAACCGAAACCAAACTTAATTTTACCTACTCTCACCTATAACTAACTAAGCTAATGTAAACCTCCCATAACTTTCACCTATAACTAACCTTACCTGTCCTAAATTAAACCTACCTTAACCTTCTTTATCCTTATTTAATGTTAGTCTAACCTAACCTTAATTATCTAACGTAATATCCAACAATAGTTAAGAGCTGGCAGCCAGCATCTCACCATTACATGAGGTTGGAGACGGCGCCACATACTCACACAAGACTCATGATAGTCATGAGACTCATGAGTCATACATGAATGCTCGGGGGTACCCGATTGACATGCCACAGCCCACAAGTACCCACCTCCACGGCAGGTAAGCCAGTATAATTTACACCGTGTTTCTTCCTTTCCAATATATCATTATCTTCGTTTCTCCACATTTTAGTTTCCTGCTTTCTCCATTTCTCCTACCCGCTGTTCTTACTCTTCTTAGTCTGATTTATTTCTCCTCTCTTGTTTTTCTTAATTGTATATTCAATAGATTTCGTAAGGAATTCGGTAATAATTCTATTTCACAAATTGTACATTAGTTGAGTTAATGTGTACAGTATGGCAATAGAGGCAGTAAGTACAATGTAACAAACACGTCAGTACACTTGTGGGGCTTACTGCAGGATGGAACCAGGATATTAGGTTAAGTTAAGGAGGATGGGTCTAAACTGTTTCAAGTGCTGAGGGCCAAAGCATTGTATTATGTTTGGGGGTCCTTAGGGGTCTGAGGGATGATTATGACCTCACAAGCTTAAGGACAGAAAATGAGCAAATATAACAAAGCTTCCACTAGACTAGAGAATGGTTAAGTTTTAACATGATATGTTCAAATGAGAGAAGAAGGGAAAGAAGGGAGTGCGTACTTATTATACATATTGTTATAATGAAGTTTACAGCTGCTACTGTACTATCAGGGGTTAAGAAGGTACGTAGGTGAGGTCACCTGGGAACAGTCACGTCAGTCCCCAGTAGGAAGGGGTGAGGTCATAGATGACACAACAATTGATCATGATTATAATATATTCACTAGTATACTACATAAAGCACAAGAACAAAATATATCAAACAGAAAAATTAGGTCAAATAAGAATGAGCCAAGGTGGATGACCAGAAAACTTAAACATGACATAGGAATAAAGAAAGGAATATATAAGAAATTAAAGGGAGGGGAGGAGCAGCTCAAAAACAGGTATAATGAACTATCTAGGAATGTTAAGAAAAATGTAAGGAAAGCAAAGAGAGACTCTGAAATCAAAATAGCAAGAGAATCCAAGGCGAATCCCAAGGGATTTTTCCAGGTATATATAGGACAAAGGTCAAGGACAAAGTTGGGCCTTTAAAGTCAGGGAGGGGAGAAGTGATAAATGGCAGTGAAGAAATAAGCAAAGCATTGAACAGCTACTTTTTATCAGTTTTCACAGAAGAAATTTGAGATGAAATTCCAGAGGTGGAATTGATATTTAAGGGAAAGGAAGAAGAGAAATTAAAGAATATCACTATCAGAAAAGAGGATGTTCTTAAGAAGATAAATAAACTAAAGAAAACAAAATCCCCAGGGCAGGATGAAATTTTCCCTCGAGTCTTGAAAGAGTGTAGGAAACAGATTAGCGGACCCCTCGTAAACTTATTTACAAAATCATTAGACACTGAAGTTGTGCCAGACTTGTGGAAACAGGCAAATATAGTACCCATATTCAAAAAGGGAGACAGAGCATCAGCGTCAAATTACCGGCCGATCAGTTTGACGTCAGTAGTGGGGAAATTTCTTGAATCAATTATAGCAGATAGCATCCGATCGCATCTAGAGAAAAGCAAATTAATCTACGACTCTCAACATGGGTTTACAAAGGGAAAATCTTGTCTAACAAATCTGCTAACGTTTTTTAGGAAAGTCTTCGAGATAGTAGATAATGACGAAAATTACGATGTTATTTACTTAGACTTTAGCAAAGCATTTGACAGAGTACCGCATCAGAGGCTTCTGAGAAAAATTAAGGCTCATGGTATTGAGGGGAAAGTTTTAAATTTGATAAAATCATGGCTCACCGATAGAACGCAGAGGGTCAGCGTAGATGGTGTTAAATCTGAGTGGGGCCGTGTAACCAGTGGGGTTCCCCAGGGGTCAGTACTAGGCCCACTCTTGTTCATAATCTACATAAACGATCTAGATACTGGGATCAGCAGTGACATAAGCAAGTTTGCGGATGACACCAAAATAGGGCGGCAAATTAATTCAGGGCAGGATGCAAATGCATTACAGGAGGATCTAAATAAACTGCAGGGGTGGTCTGAAAAATGGCAAATGAAATTCAACACCAGCAAGTGCAGAGTACTTAATATTGGAAGAACAAATACTTATAATGTATACAGCCTTAACAACATCAACCTTGAGAAGTCGACTTGTGAAAGAGACCTAGGGGTACTTGTAAGCCCGGACCTACGGCCTAGAAAACAGAGCGTCAATGTTCGAAATAAGGCAAACAGAGTATTGGGTTTTATATCTAGAAGTGTAAGTAACAAGATTGCAGAGGTCTTATTGCAACTATATCTTACGCTAGTCAGGCCGCACCTCGATTATGCGGTTCAGTTCTGGTGCCCCAATTATAGAATGGATATAAATTCACTAGAGTCGGTGCAGCGAAGAATGACAAAAATGATTCCGGGACTTAGAAACCTTCCATATCAAGATAGGTTAAAGAAACTTAACTTGTATTCCCTAGAAAGACGAAGAGTGCGGGGAGATATGATAGAAGTATTTAAGTGGGTGAAAGGAATCAATAAAGGGGATATAGATAAAGTTCTTATAATATCCGAGCATGATAGGACTCGGAGCAACGGATTTAAGTTGGATAAGTTTAGGTTTAGGAGGGAGATAGGAAGAAACTGGTTCACAAATAAGGTGGTGGACGAGTGGAACAAGCTTAGCAACTTTGTAGTAAGTGCGGGAACTCTGGAAAGTTTCAAAAGGAGGCTAGATAGATTCATGGATGATAGAGAGTGGTAGTAACTCTCGACAGGAGCTGCCATGCACAGGCCAACCGGCCTATTGCAGACTCCTTATTTTCTTATGTTCTTATGTATTATTGATGTACCGTGAGCTGTTTGTTTACATGCGCGCTCTGAAATAAGGCCGCTGACTGTAGGCTAGAAACGTTTACGCAACCTGACGCAATCCGTGGCACGTGTTGCATCAGCCAAGTCTCCGTCAGTTACATCCTCATAGTAACAGTGCATCTCCCCCCCCCCTTTTCCAGCCCACCCCTTCATTTCACCCTTCTTCTTTCCCTCTCTTTCTTTATCTTTATCTCTTCCTCATTTCCTGTTCGAAATAAGGCAAACAGAGCATTAGGTTTTATATCTAGAAGTGTAAGTAATAAGAATGCAGAGATCTTATTGCAACTATATCTAGCGCTAGTCAGGCCGCACCTCGATTATGCGGTTCAGTTCTGGTGCCCCAATTATAGAATGGATATCAATTCACTGGAGTCGGTGCAGCGAAGAATGACGAAAATGATTCCGAGACATAGAAACCTTCCATATCAAGATAGGTTAAAGAAACTAAACTTGCATTCCCTATAAAGACGAAGAGTGCGGGGAGATATGATAAAAGTATTTAAGTGGGTGAAAGGAATCAATAAAGGAGATATAGATAAAGTTCTTATAATATCCGAGCAGGATCGGTCTCGTATCAACGGATTTAAGTTGGATAAGTTTAGGTTTATGAGGGAGATAGGAAAGAACTGGTTCACAAATAGGGTGGTGGATGAGTGGAACAAGCTTAGCAACTTTGTAGTAAGTGCTGGAATGCTGGAAAGTTTTAAAAGGAGGCTAGATAGATTCATGGATGATAGAAAGTGGTAGTAAATCTCCACAGGAGCTGGCAGGCACAGGCCAGCTGACCTATTGCAGACTCCTTATTTTCTTATGTTCTTCTTTTTCCAGTTCCTCTTACTCCTTTTCTCTCTCTAGTTCCCTTCCTCCTTCGACCCACTGCTGCTTCCTACTCTGCAAATGACTTCCATATAAGTGGCTCAACATATGTAAAGTCGCATATAAGTGGAACAAATACTAATTGTAATTAAGCAGATTAACAGTTGTGAAGTCATGATAACAGCTGATTCCTGCGTAATTTCCACTCAAACGTTTTTACTGCCACCCCCCACCCCGTGACAAGCGATAACTTAAACCGTAAGTAGAGATAAGGATATGTGAAGCTTGCTCGGTTACTCACTGTAAGCTATCTCCTCCTTTATAGATCTCTCTCTCTCTCTCTTCATTCATCTGTTATTCATCTTCGGAGAAATATATTCAGAAATAAATATTCTTACATTTTCAGTGCCACGGTGAATTTTTAGCTCATCTGAATGTCTTCTCCCATGCATTTAAGAATCCCCTTCCCCTTCAGTTTTAGTAAATGTGTCTCGCCCCTCTGCACGTTTTTGTTTCCCCCTGTCCCTGCCCCCTCCGGTAATTTAAAATGTTACATCGTCTTTATATTCTTAGTGTCCCAGCCCTCGTAATATCATTGCCCGCCTCCTTCCACAGCACTATAAGCACATCTGAATTTTATTTATTTATTTCCATTACCCGACATCAGTCACTAAAGAGTAACTATAGCGTGACGTGATTAGTAAAAACGCAATTTACTAACAACTAAAAGTTCCAGAAGTACAACTTGTGGCAAGTCTCCGGTCACTTAGCGGATGTTGAGTGATAATGGCGACGGATGACTCACCGATAGCATGGAATGTGTTCGTGGAAATATTGTAATCACTCTAACTACCAAGATTTATTACGTGCCATAAGAGGAATTCTTATTTGTATATAACGTGATTGTGTTGCGAGGGGGCATATGTGATGATGAACCGCATTCATATAGTAAGAATAAAAACATTATTTACAAACAGAATGAAGCTAATGATACTTTTTACAAACTACTTAAATTAAAATTATAAATTTCAGAAATGTAAAAAGTAGATTGTTGGTGAATATATAATTACATATTATAGGTACATAAACAGCTAGGCTTCTTTAACAACAAAACCATCCCATTCAACTATCAGGTGACCACTCAGAGGTAGGTTGTTACTAGTCCCAGTCAGTAGCTAGCATAGGGCATGAGGCTGCTGGCAGTGGAGAGTATTTTCAACAGCCAGAATACTGTAGGACCGACGGTCACAAAGAATGAGGTCTATACTAAACTTACGCTTAAAAGTTAGTCGGTGAGGCTTTTTGAGTTGCATATAGGTCCGTCCAAAAAGAAACCCAAAATTTTTTTCCAGTTCTGGAACGCGAATTTTCTTCTATCTCTTCTATCGTTTGAAATCGGCGGCCTTTCAGGGTGGATTTCATTTTTGGGGAAACAAAAATAGTTCGCAGGGGCCAAATCGGGAGAGTAGGGCGGCTGGGGGACAATAGTCGTCTTGCGCTTCGCCAAAAAGTCACGGATAAGGAGCGACGCGTGAGCAGTGCATTGTCATGGTGCAGCATCCAGGTCTTGTTTGTCCACGCCTCAGGCCTCTTCCTTCGCATTGCCTCCCTCAAACGTTTCAGGATATCCTAGTAAAACTCTTTATTGGCTGTCTGACCACGTGGAACAAACTCATGATGAATGACGCCCTTCCAATCAAAAAAGACGATCAACATCACCTCCACATTTGAGCGACTCTGACGTCCAGACTTGGGATCGTCTTTGGTGGATGTTCTTCCTCTTTTGAAACGCTGGTACCACACGTAATATTGCGTACGGCTCAAACAATCCTACCCATAAGCATGTTGCAACATTTGAAAATTCTCCTGAAAAAGTTTTCCTAATTTGAAACAGAATTTCACACAAACACGTTGGTCTTCAAGATCCTTCATTGTTCAAAAGTGCACTAAACACACGTTCACTCTAGCACGTGTAGCTCGATGACTATTTTTTTTTTGTAAGGTGAAGCGCAGAAGCGTTTACAGCGCCCAACAGAGAAACATGCTAAGTTCATGCTTGCCTTATGTCTCATGAGTTAAGGGCGTAGAAGCCTAAAGAGTCAAGGGCGTAAAAGGCTGAAGGGTCAAGGGCGTAGAAGCCTGAAGAGTCAATGGTTATGCCTAAGCAAGTAATTGGAAGCTCCAACAATTTGTCCCTGAATACGAATTCGCAACTTTTGATTTACAGCAGGTACATACTTTACACATACTTTACTGCTAGGTGAACAGGGACCAAGGGGACTAGGAAGCGTGTCCAAACAACTTCCACCGGCCCGGGAATCGAACCCGTGACATCTTGCTTGCGAGGAAAGAGCGGTACCGCTCTACCACCAGCGCCCTGTTAGCTACTTGACGTGGCGTGATGCGGCTAGTGTTAGACTGAAGGTCAAGGTCACCGCTACACAGTGCTCCCGCGCCGGCTTGTTGGCGCGCTTTTTAAAAGGTTCGGTTTCTTTTTGGACAGACCTCGTATGTTGTATGAAATATCCTTCATTGGTTTTAGTCTTTTTGACTAATAGTCATCAATTTACACTAAGTTAAAACTTCACGTAGTTTTATAACATTATAAGAAACTGACGTCTCTAAGCATAATACTTTTACTGTACTGTAGTCATTTAACTTAATTGTTTATTGTAAACTAATGATGGAATAAGGAATTTAGGAAAGTTAGCAATTAAGATGATGTTTCTATACTTTGACTCTTTGTTTTTTGTTGTTTTGGAAGTATCACTATTTATCATTTACCACACTATGTAGTCTGTACGGTCTACGGACAAAACCCCAGTGGCCAAAACCCCAATGGACAAAACCCCAAACCATTATATGAAAAGTGGACAAAACCCGTCTCACATAAAAAATATAGAATAAAACACTTTTATGTTTGCAAACACACATTATATATACATTTTATTTTTCACACTCCACAATCCACAAAACCCTTTTAGATTTGTAGGGAATTGACACTTACAATATACAATATATGCTCCACTTATGAAAATATATCAGTTTATTTGAGTCGAATACATAAACCAACACCCTTCAGGTTTTGTCCGTTGGGGTTTTGTCATGGATTCATTACGTACACCCACTAAAAAATTATTTGGCACCCGTGTCATTTTGTATCACGCCGTAAGGGTGCCGAATAATTTTTAGTGGGTGTACATGATACTTGTACACACACACACATGTGTATACATGCACGATGCATACATGTACACCCACTAAAATTATTGGGCACCCTTACGGCGTGATACAATATGACACGAGTGCCAAATAATTTTTAGTGGGTGTACACGAGTAACAAAATTAGTGCTACTAATGTTAAAATGTTTTGTTACTTTTCATGTACTTATTACAAATACATATACAAAAATAATTGTACTGTTTACCAGGTACGGTAACGCCAAAACAAGGATGCGTGACCTTGGCATCAGTAGTGATAAGGGTGAAGCATAGAACACCCCCTCAACCAATGGGAGGCACTGAACAACGTGTAAGGAGACGGGGACCACCCTCATTGGCTGTTCAAAGTTATGACGTCAAAGTTCAACTTGCGTCGTAGGCACCACAATGAAACACAAGCAAACGCAGTAGTTGATTAACTGATTACGTCTCGGGCACCTCGCCTCGTTGATCATTGAATGATCAGGTGCGGATCCAGGAATATCAAAAGGGGGGATCCAAGAAGTTCTGGGTGCAGCGAGCCCACCTAGCTGGGGATTTTTTTTGGGGGGGGGGCGCTGTAAACCCCAGATTTTTTTTAAATCTTACCAATATCATGGGTATTTTGAAGCCCTGAGCACTTGATATTAGGAGATATTCTGAGGTCAATTGTAAATACTTTTTACTACACAAAAATGCTTTAGTACAATACTACATTAAAGAAAAAGTACTGGAATTTTCTGGCGAAAAGGGGGGTCCCCCCAATCCGCCCTTGTTGATGTGTATGTGGTGACGTCGTCTTGGGTACCTTTTATTGGCTGATGTATATAAATACCCTGTACATTACGGTAATAAAGGTTACTCTTCCGAAACGTTTTTCTTTGCTAAGTACAACAGATTTTATACGACACTGATAGAGGGTAAGATGCAGTACTAGAGAGATATTCAGTGACATTTTCATACACGTTCACGTTAGTTCAACATGTAAGTGTATATAAACAATGTAGGCAAACGCGAGTTGACAAACACTAAGTCGACTCACCCAGGGATAAGACAATTATCAAGCCTTTAATTTACATACTTAGGAACTGTGCGGGAGGGTTTGTTTATATACGTGTCAGTACAAGTCGTCTGGCAGGTATACTAAGAGCTGGGGAGTCGTCTGAGGAAGCATAAGTCTGTGTATGTTGTATACTAGAGACAAGGAGTCAATCATCTGAGGTATGTATATCAGAGCTGGTGTTCTTCTGGGGCGGTATTCTCTGTATGTGTTTGTGTCATTATTTTTAAGGACGGCCCTACTGTATTAAATACACACAAAAAAATAGTACAGACATCATTCCCCACCCCTTCCCTTTCTCTAAGCTGGATTTTGAGGGCGACGATGAGTTGAGGATGTGCGTGGGCGAGGTGGTTTTCCAGCCACCGCAGAGCAGTCAATTTGTTTAGCTTGATGTGATGCGTCGCCATGCATCATTTATTATTATTATCATCTTATCAGTACCAAATAACTTATGGTTCCAACGATTAAAGAAGAACAGCAAGCATTAGAAATATAAACTGTAAGTTAGGGAAGGTAAATAGGATTTCCCTTGACCTTAAAGTATTTCAAAATCAGATTACTTCTAAAAAAAATCATGACCAACAGTTGTTACTTAAACGTCAGTACACATAGGTTCTTTAATAATATAAGTTTTGTGTAGTATTATAATTTTGAGATTTCAATTCGTGTACTTTTTAATCAACCCACCATATGGAGAAAGCTTGAACATAGCAAAGGTTTCTCATCCCAGTAAGGATTAATATCGTAACAAAAGAGAACGCGTTTTCAATTGAATAACAAGCATATAGAAAAGGAGGTTGGGGCGACGTACCATAAAGGGAATATTTTGGGTCCTTTACCCTTCCTGCTATGTAAATATCATGCTCATTTAACGTTAAATGCAAACTATTAATGTAGCTGATGATAATGCTCTTTAAGTGTTAGATAGAGACCCCAAGAATATAACTTGTCATCTGAAGTGGAACCACGTAGAAAGTAGTTGACAAGATGTATTTCCCCCATAACTCGGGAAGACAAACACTGATATATATATAGAGATCTAAAAGAAATCCCGAGAGTAAGTTATTTTAATATAATGCGTGATAACAAACCTGTCTCAACCGCAGCGAGATACATAAAACTATTTTTTTAAATTTCCTTATCTGGAGAATTAATTGTAGAAAATGTAGCAATTTTTAATAAATTTCTTTTAGAAAAAACAAATGCCCGTCAATTGATGCTCGAATGGCCTTACTTAACTCTGTAGCTATCGTTTGTCCTAAAAGACTTCCTATTTACAGTACTAGTGTTTGAATGTGGGCAGCATATTTAAGTTGAACCAATATGAACTTGAATGCCCTATTTTACTGAATAAAGTATGTATGTATGTATGTATGTAACTCGACAACCAGTCGGGTTTTATTTGCATGTCAAACTGTAAATGATAATGTAAATACTTGAAACAAATATGTCAGTATAAGAGTAAAACGTCAGAACAAAACATCATCAGAGAATAAAGCAAGTATTTTTGTTTTCTCAGGAAATCCTGTCTGGGATGAGAGCGAGGAGTGGCGCCCCCACGTCGTGCCTACGCGTACTGATGTCACGAGGGAAAAACTTTCCCCCACCTTCATAAAAATGAATATTGATTCAGCATGTACAAAGACAATGTAGGTACATAAAGAATGTACAGTCTCGTTCAAGATTCTTCGAACACTGCTGGAGACAGCTGACAATGCAAGATCGTTTGTTTACTATATTACTAGTAAAAATTATGAATGAATGTAAAAGTGATCTGTGATTGGTTACTTAGTTCCCCGTTGCATAGTTAATGGTTGGGCTTTATTGTTTCGTATTATATTATAGTAATTATACTACGTACTATATTAAACAAATGGCCTTGAGTTGCCAGGTGTCTCCAGCAGTGTTCGAAGAATCTCGAACGAGCTGTATACATATTATGGTACAGGTTGACAACCCTTTATCCGAAATTCCAAAAACCGAAAAGCTCTGAAAACCGAAAGTTTTTTTGAGGAGCATTTTTTTTTTTATTAGCCCACCCGGGCACAGGTCACTCACCCACATCGGGGCCTGGGGGTGAAAATGTAATAGTAATAGTAACAATAATTATAATGATAATACAGTAATAATAATAATTATTCATAGTAAATAAAATTTTCAACAAAAAAAACACAAAAATAAAATAAGAATGATAAAAATAATAATAACAATAATACTGTAATAATAAAATAATAATAATAATAAAGAAATACAAGAATGAAAAAAAGATCAAAAGTGAGAAACACGACCTAGACCTATGAATTATTATTATTATTATTATTATTATTATTATTATATTTTAGCCCCAATGTGGGTCAGTGACCTGTGCCCGGGTGGGCTGATCCCTGTAAAAAAAAAAACTAACCATTCTGAAAACCGAAAAATTCCAAAAACCGAAATGCATCTGGTCCCAAGGTTTTCGGATAAGGGATTGTCAACCTGTAAAAGTATACAATGTTCATAGTGGTATACAAACAAAATAAGGACAGTTCAGGTATACGAACAATATACTGTACATAGATAGTGCAAGTATACAAACAATGTGCATAGTCAGGACAGGGTATACAAACAATGTACAGTAGTACAGTACATAAACAATGCAAGCCACGAACAATGGTAAACATTAACGGCCATATTATTAAACAACATCTTCCCTTGAAGAATATCTTCATATCGAAAGCAGTATTTTTAAATGCGAAGAACCTTTTAGTGCAGCGCACGAAAGAGTGTGGTGGCATGAAAACGAACTAATTTCACCTAACTTTGAAGAGGTGGCTATGAGCTACTTTTCGTCACCCTCTTCATAATTATTTTGTTAGTTTTATTGAATATTTCTTGTCAATACGATTAACGTACAAAGAAACACGTATTAGTAATTTTACAAATGTTTTTTTTACATTATTGGTTTTACGGCGCATATTATGACAGTCCAAAAGCTGTGTCCCGTCCTAATACGACTTTCGTAAAAGCTGTGCTGCCTGTCAATTGTTATTGCCAAAGGCTAGCTGCTGTAGTCATCCCATCTTACTAACGCTAGTATTAATCTGGTAAGCACATTTACGGTAATTTATTAAACTTTTTAGCAGTTTTATAAGTGAGTTTCTGTCAGGAAAATATAAACTAGTGACGTTCTTGCCTAGAAATATTCGAATGGATAGAGGCAAATTTCACTGGGAGAAAATCATCTCAAAACTTTATGTTGCATATATTAATAAGGTAAGTCCATTTAAGTTACTTAATGCCAATTTTTAGCAGTTTTATAAGCGAGTTTCTATCTGGAAAATATAAACGGGAGGTTTATGCCTAGAAATATCAAAATGGGTAGAGGCAAATTTCACTGGGAGGTCATTATCACAAGGATGGTATAATATTACATACAAAAACACCTTTGATACAGTGGATCATGATATAATATGTAAAATACTGCAGGCTCTAATTTTTCATCACCAATTACATTATTTCGTTTTGGTAAACTTCCATTTGGCTGAATTAGGTGCATAATAAAACAAGTTCATTGGAAGCTGGAGTTTGATTATTTAATGAAAATGTGCCTTAAGCATATATGATACAATATTTTGGCTAATATAGAGGACTTCACAGCAGCTTCCCCCGTCTCAGTAATAGTAAGTTCGCCCACGGCAAGTGATAATTTATGCTAGGTTAGGTTAACTTAACTTTACTTTAACTTATAAATACTGTACTCTTCTAACACCTTTTCCAACATTTGCCATAAATACGACCGTCTCACTATAAAACATATTGAAATTGGGGTGTTTATAAATATGTTTTCTCTGAAAACAAAAATTTTTAACCTAAGACAATATAATAAAGGCATACCAGCCCTTAAAGGCCATTTCCTATTATTTTATGCATTACTGTACATTATTATTTTTTTAAATTACATTGGAAACATGTGAAAATTTTTATTTCCCCGGTGTTTTTAACTAACAGGTTGAATTGGCAAAAGGATATTTTTAGAAAAATGAATCGGGGAAATCGGATCTGGAATTTTTGGAATAAGTTTGGAAACCAAGATGGACAAGCGGCACTGGCAAGGTTGGAGGAAATGCAGACAACGACACGGAAGACGACTCCGCAGAATTGTAGGTGACCGCATGAACCCATTCACAGCAATGAGCAATGCTGAATTTGTTGACCGATTTAGGCTAAGAAAGGAATCGGTTAACAGTATCATCCAAAAAAGTCAGGAACAACTTCCTGTTGCCAATGATAGGAGAGGTAAGCAAAGTTCCATATGACAGATGGTACAGGTTATTTCTACTGAACGTGTATGTTTTAAACCATGGCCTATCCGGGTCAATATAAATAACTAAAACTACCTAATTATTACCACGTTAATTAATGCTTACATTATTTCATGTTGCTACTGTACTTGCTTCTTCTTACACACCTCGACCTTCCACTTTTCCATATGGGTTAAGCCATTGAAAGAGGAAGATTGGAATATTTATTTAAGAAATTAGGAGAATGTGAGTCTGATGAGTTTGTCATTACTTCATTTTTCATTTGATGATTTCTTTCCAGGTTGTCCTGTTCCTCCAAACCTACAAGTTCTAATAGCAATACGTTGCATGGCGACTGGAAGCCACCAAATAGCAATTGGAGACTGCTATTATGTGTCTCAAACCTGTGTCAGTCTGTATCTTGCAAGTGTTTCGAGGGCAATAGCCAGCCTTAGTGAACAGTTTATAAAATTTCCTGCTGGCAATAATTTATTCAAAACAGTACAGGCCTTTTATAATATTGCTAGAATGCCAGGAGTTATAGGGTCCATAGATTGTACTCATGTAGCAATTTTAAGGCCAACATGCAACAACCCTGAAGTCTTTCAATGTAGGAAGGGGTTCTTTCCAATTAATGTTCAGGCTGTCTGTGGACCAGCCTTATTATTTTGTAATCTTGTTTCTCGTTGGCCTGGTAGTGTACATGACAGCAGGATTTTTGAAAATAGTATAATTTGTGCCACACTCGAAGAAGTCTTGATGCCTGGACATCTCCTTGGTGACAGTGGTTATCCCTGCAGGAAGTATTTGTTGACTCCAGTATTAAATCCTCGTGATCAACAGGAGGAGACCTACAACAGAAGTCACATAACAACAAGAAATACCATTCAAAGAGCTTTTGGGGTTCTTAAGAGGCGGTTTGCCTATTTAGGATCAACTATTAGGACAAAGCTCAACACCACCAAAGCTATAATTGTTTCATCATGTGTGCTCCACAATATAGCCATAATGACTAGGGTCTTATTACCAGAAGAGGTAGAAGAAGAAATGGATGATTTGCATATAAACCCAAATATAGGTCAAATAAATATGCAAGGCAGGATTAAAGGCAACAAGTCATCAGAGACCACTTTTGAATGTTGTTTATACAGTGAATTACTTTTAGTTGTCCATCCTTTTAACTGGACAAGGAGGGTGATTTATGTACATTAAGGTCTCAGCAGTCCAGAGGTATAGTAATGCCTCTATGTAATACTGTATAGAGCTACAGTACAAGGTTTTGGCTGTTTGCAATACCTGTAGTTACATTCATGATATAAAGACAGGAGTTGATTTTTTAATGTGTTATCTATATACTGTATATGTTAAGGTCCATATGGAGTTACTGTATTTATATACAGTTCTTTATTCTATTATGTTCTTATGTAATTTGCAATAAGTGTAAAAAACTCACAGTTCAATAGACTTTCAAAATGCATATACTAAAAATTCATACTTGTCAAAACTGATGGCATTTGTAATATTTTTAGGAAACAAATATTTTTCTCTGTAAATTTTATTTATTTTGTACATATCACACTTTTGTTAATTCAAACAATACTG
The DNA here is from genome assembly GCF_018991925.1 of Homarus americanus. Taxonomy (NCBI): domain Eukaryota; kingdom Metazoa; phylum Arthropoda; class Malacostraca; order Decapoda; family Nephropidae; genus Homarus; species Homarus americanus. Next base: position 7,380,859 of record NW_024726235.1, on the reverse strand, counting down.
TATTTATAATCAGGATTCTGCAACAATGTCAGAATGTAAATTAGTATATAGTGAATTAAAATAAAATAAAAAAGGAAATTTGACATTACAAAGTCATTACTAACCTATATATTCAGTCAATTACTGCTATACAGATCAAAAAGTTGGTAACCAACTGGGTGGGAATAAATATTAATGCAACATAAAATTAAGTTTCAAATGATACAATACCAAAGAATTTGTTGTTACCAAGACTCGCATGAAATTCGACTGAATATCATTCGCAATTTTTATTAAATCAGAACCACATTAATTAAAGCTATTTCCACCAATTCCTTGGTGTGAGCGGGCTTTGATTAATACAGTACTCTGACATTTTCTATTTTCACAATTTTCTGATGAAATATCCCATTAGTTTTGTTGTTTTAATAAATCATGGTACAGTAGTTAGGTAGCAAATCCCAGAAGTTATGTATTATGTACGCAAAGTTTAGTTGGGTATTAAAGAACTAATTTTAATTACTAAATGAAATTTTAGTTCGGTATTAAATACATATTTTTAATTATTAAATTAATTTCTATTTAGTTACTATAGTACGTACGGAAATAAATTTAAATTATAAATTAAATTATAGTTAGGTATTAAATACTTATTTTGAAATAAATTAAATTATAGTTAGGTAGTAAATACATACTTTTAAGTAAATTAAATTCGAGTTAGTTACTGTAGTACATACGGAAATAAGTTTAATTAAATTAAATTATAGTTAGGTTCTAATTGCTTAATTTAAAATACTAAATTAATTTATAGTTAGGTAGTAAATACATAATTTTAAGTACTAAATAAAATTGTAGGTAGGTATTAAATACATAATCTTAAGTACAGTACTAAAATAAATTATAATTAGGAACATAATAAAATATAATATGTAAAATAAATTAAAGTTAGGTAGTAACTAATTTAGTAAAAAAAATTTTGTAAATTAAAATAATGTATAGTTAGGTAGAAAATCACAATACAGCTGTAGTTATGCAGTGAATTACACCGTTTTTGTTGCATGTGAACTGATTGCATTATTAACCCTTAAACAGCGCCAAGGGTGACTCAGATAATACCCAATACAAAAGTAATTTTATACTATACTATACTGTACTGTACAGATTTTTTCCATCATTTCTAATTTCTTTTGTTCAACTTGAATCTTTATTTTGACAAGCTGAATCTGCAAATCTGAATGCAAGTTTTGATTATTTGCAAGTTGAATGTTGATCATTGTTTCTTCCAATTGTTTATCTAACAATTGCTGCCGTGTGCTCCAAAATAGTTTATTATTTTCTTCCTCTTCAATGGTTATATTTTTCCTGTTTGGTCGGTCATACCGTTTTTCATCAAATAATGACGTTTTCTTTTTATTTTTCTGGGAGGAGGTTGAGGGGCTAGGTTGTAAATTTGGGTCATCGCCTCTGCTGGAGGCACGCTCTGGTACAGGATTTGTGAAGCACAAATCTTGCCCTGGATTTGTAGAAGGCATGCTTTCAGCAAAGTAATTGTGGTCCTCATCAATGAAATTGATTGATGGGTACACATCCACTTCAGCTGTTCTACTGATCGCCGAGGTCCATATCCCTCAGCATTGAAACTTGTTGTAATGCGTAACCATGCTTGTTTCTTTAGTGCAACAAGCTTCCCACAAGTACTTTTATTTTTCAATATTCTCTCCTCTCCAATCAAATAAACTAAGAAATCCCCCTCTCTCTATGATATGGGACTTGCCCGGGAGACTTTGGAGGAAAACATATCCCTGACGAGAGCTGCTACAATACTAAATTTGGCGCCAACGAAGGTAAACAAACACACACAGGACCCATAATGCATCAGCGAGGGAGACAGTATTACCAGACCTAAAAAAATCATCCCGCACGAAGTGGAAGAGGTTCGAGCATTTAAAACTACCACTTGATGGAACAATACCTTCGAAAAGATTCTTCGTCGGAAGGGGTAGATGTTGTTTAATAATATGGCCCTAAGTCGGTTTGACCAAGGATAGCGCCCAAAAAGTCATGCGAATGTTATTTACACTACCTCATTTACAACTTAACTATTGGTGATTAGTGTCTGTACAGTACTAGACTACGCGTTTAATTTACAGTAATTGTGAAAGCGCAGTTATACATTGTAGCATCAACAATAATTGTGTGCAGCTCAAGGAGACTGATCAAAGTATAATAAATCCACAAAAATAGAGAAGAAAAAAATATAACTGTGACCATAATTTTTTGTTTAAAGAACATGTAGACGAGACTGACCCCTAGTTAAAAGTCTCAACGCAATTTACATATGATTTTACTGTATTAGTGCTGGCACAACCCTCCTGTCTGACAACTCACGGTAGCATAAAATTTTACATACAACTACCTATTGACAGGAACGATAAATAGTCATAAGTAGAAGTGGGTTTGCTCCGTGTGAAAATAATCAGTGTACAATACTTATACTGGAGTATACATAAGCAATCAGAACATTTTCATATATGTACAGTACTTAATTTGACCCATGTGAAGTATCATACATAGTTTAGTACCATTGGAAAGGACTTATCGCACTATCCAATTTTGGACAATTTAAGGACTAAAAATTTTAAGTAATTTCAACACAAAACGTTTTGAACCACAGAAGCTATCTGTCTTGAAGTTGCCAGTTTGCAATCAGTTATTTAAAAGTCAGTATTTGCATTTTGATTAAATTGGTACATAGAATATTAAATTTTATGATATACCCTATTGCCCTTTAATTAACTGAAATGTATCTTATGGGCACCACCCCATATCAACCTGCTGTGAAGAGAATAAAGTGAAATTGAAAGTTAAATTTGGCAAAGCCGAGGCTCTGCGTGGCTTGAGTAGAGGGGCGCTCTCGTGGCGGGTGAGTGAACAACAATATTTGCATCATCACCCTTCCTATACAGTTGTTTTATCTCGTGATATTTACTTGTTGATGACCTAGTGTAATTACAAACCTTATCATACGCTTAAAGACTTTAGTTGCAGAAACGCAGTAATACATTATAACATCCACAACACACCCCTCCCACGTTTAGCTATATCGACACAGTCCTTTAGATTTATATGTAACTAGCAGAATCGTGCTCATCAGCTAGGCCACGGTAGGACGCCACCCTCCGGGAGGCTCCACATTGTCTCACTATTCATTCCCCAAAACTTCTTCTTCCATCAATAGTTCATTAACGGTGTATGTAAGTTCCACCATGTTTTTCACTACAACGGTACAGCAAAGTATATTTTTTTAGCATTAAACTGTTATTATTTTATTGTCTAATCATCACTACATATAACACCACCCATCATCACTACATATAACATCATCCATCATCACTACATATAACACCATCCATCATCACTACATATAACACCACCCATCATCACTACATATAACACCACCCATCATTACTACATATAATATCCATCATCACTACATATAACATCATCCATCATCACTACATATAACACCATCATCATCACTACATATAACACCATCCATCATCACTACATATAACACCACCCATCATCACTCGAGTTAACAACATCCATCATCACTACATATAACATCAGTGTGAAATTTTTACTTTAAATACAGCTTCTGCAATAATTTTCTAAGCATAGTTATCGAAAATAGTTACCTTAACTTTGAATGTCCACCAAGACTGAACTCCTGTTAAACTATCTAGTTCTAATCAAGGTCTAAAGATTTAAATCTCTATACCTTGGTTCTAATAAAATATACTTTTCTTGGTTACAAAATTTATGCTTCATACTATCCTAAGAATGACCATTATCTCTAGACTGCCCCAACTACAGGCTTCGTGAATATAGAGTACTAGGTTAACAATCCCTTATCCGAAATCCTTGGGGCCAGAGGCATTTCGGATTTCGGAATTTTCGGTTTTCAGAATTTTTGTTATTTTTTTTGTATTAGCCCATCCGAGCACAAGTCACTGACCCACATTGGGGCCTGGGGGGCAAAAATATTATAATAATAATAATAATAATAATAATAATAATAATAATAATAATAATAATAATAATAATAATAATAATAATAATAATAATACCTGTAATAATAATAATTCATAGGTCTAGGTCGTGTTTCTCACTTTTTATCATTTTTCATTCTTGTATTTCTTTATTATTATTATTAGTATTATTAGTATTAATTTATTAATACAGTATTATTATTATTATTATTGTTGTCATTATTATTTTATTTTGGTGTATTTTTTATTAAAATTTTTATTTACTATGAATAATTATTATTATAATTATAATTATTATAATTATTATTATTACTATTACATTTTCGCCCCCCAGGCCCCGATGTGGGTCAGTGATTTATGCCTGTGTGGGCTAATCCCTGTTTAAAAAAAAAATAAAAATAAAAATGCTCCACAAATTTTTTTCGGTTTTTAGAGCTTTTCGGTTTTCGGATAAAGGGTTGTCAACCTGTAATGATTTATTGCTTAAAGTGTAAATAATTTTGGCTGCAAAGTATGAAAAATTTCCTCAAATATTGTATACACACAAGTTCAAGAACTGCTGTATACGGCATATCGTATAAACTATTCTAACTCAGTTGAAATTGAAATACTTTATTGACAATAAAACTATTACATCAAAAGGACAGGATAGTATACTACTCCCACCCTCACCTTTGCCATCCCCATCTGTGGTTTACAAAAAGTTATAAATGTTAATACAATAATTATTTTTACATCATTGAAATAGTTCATTTTGGCATGAACACTGTTGTAGGGGTTCGTGGTATAATGTTGTCTAGCACTCAGCATGGATGGAAACTCTAAGGTGGTTTTCTTGTATAATATAAGTTATATGATAGACAGTCTGGTGCTGGAGGTGCCGTGTGGTGAGGAGCTGCTCAGTAGAGACATTCGGTGAGTAGCGTGTTGAAGGAGGTAGATGTGCAGGAGCTTCGTTAGAGAAGATGTTGCCTGTTGCTGGCCTCCTGGTTGAATGAATGCTGACAGCGTGGAGCTTGCTGGAGGTGTTGCTTGTTCATGGAGAGAGACCAGAATGAAAGAGCTGGTTGGTGAGGAAGCTCAGAGAAGGACAGCTGGTGGGTCGCCATGCTCGCTGGCGGGAGCGAGGACCGCCAGTCAGGCGAGGAGAAGCGAGGGCAGCCAGGCAGCGGCAGAGGAGGAGGTGTTGCTTGTTCAAGAAGAATGGTCAGAATCAATGGAGAGACAGAGCTTATATACCCAGCAGCCGCTATGAGTCATGTTGGGAAAACCCGAGAAGTCGCCGGTGACTAGTTTCGTTGCTAAGTTACGGTAACATCTGGTTGGTTGATAGGGAAGGCGGTAGCAGGTGGTGGCTGTGGCTACGCAGTTGTAGGGGAGACGTCCACTACACTGTACTACATAAAGAACAGATAATGTAACCCGACACAAAATTAAATGTCATAATCTCGAAGCAAAATTTTTATACATTGCAAGAATTACTTAAATTTTTCTATTATTAATCACCTAACAAACTTGTTTCTTTAAAGAAGTATGGTTGGGTTTTTTCACATCCTAATACATAATGTTGTAGTGTAGGAGCATCCCTAAGATGACACAGTTGACCCGCCCCTCCAGTAATATATATATCCCAATCTTAGTCTCATTATAACTGTATAGATATGTGAACACGCCTGACGCCAAGACTCTGTTACCATTCATTGTACCATTTATTCACATGTCTGTATTACTACATATTATTATACCATGTCCGATATCTATGCTTATGTCTAATGCCTATGTTCACTTACTATGTCCCGATATACTATGTCTGTACCGCGCTAGTCGAGTAACTAGAGGACCTCACTTATTGTCCTAGTGATGTCTAGCAACTCTCCTTGCCCAGCTAGACAACTGCCCTCAGATCAGCCTCGGCCTATCAACGGTCCGGGGTCCCTTGTGCTCGCCTCTGTATCGGTCGGCTATCACGCCAAGTCTTGTACACTTATTGAATATACCTACTGCTCGTGCTCTGGAGTTTCAAGAACCTTGTCTAGGATTGCATCCACTACATGGCGCAGTTGAGTAGCTCCAACACGACAGTTCACAAGTCGCAAAAGCCGGCCTAGTCCGTCTCCCGGCCCTCTCTGTTTCCCGCCCAGAAGATATACTCCACAGTGCCCCTGGATTTACAGTGCTTTGTGACCTTGTGAAGTGCCCTAAGTGAAGTGCAGTGCCTTTCATGTCTGTTTGCTATGTCTCTGCGGCCCTACAGGTAGCAGAAACGCCTTCAGCCCAGTCTCCAAGACAGCACCTCCGGCATACACCCCGTCCGCACAGGCCCGCAAGCCACTGACTCCCTTACACTGAGTCACCACCAGCCGCCCGGGCGCCCGGAGGGATACACCGCTGCCAGCCGTCTCCCCTCACTTTACAAATATTACAGTCAGTACTCTTTTACTTGCCCGCCAGTTCCTGCACATTGACAAAAACATAGCACTTCACCTTATTCTCCTTGTCTTTCCCATCGCAACCACACCAAGCACGAGATGTCTGACCACGACGATTTGCCGGGAAATCTAGATGAGGATTATGAGGTAGACGAAGCCTCACAGACCCCCCCACCCCCCCTCACGCCTCACACGCCGGGCGCGCCAAATTCAAAGGATGGGAGCCAGGATATACGTCAGTTAATCTACTTCCTACAAGTTCCCAAGAGAAGGAAGCCCAAAGACGTCAAGAGGAATCAGCTTACCGTCTCCAACTTCAACAACAACACCAAGCTGATAACCACAAACTCCTGACACTATTGGAATTGCTGGCAATGAGGACGACTTCACCAGCTGCCACAACCAATTCGCCAGCTTCAGCCTCTTCATCTATCCTTCAGACAACGCCTTCTCACACGTCACCTATCCCCCTTGGGTATGCCTCAGTGCCTTCTCAACCACCTGTTCCAGTCTCAACTTTCGTCGACCTCTCCGTGCCTCCTCCACCGCTTGCCGTCTCGAGCACACCCCTGCACAGCAAGTCTTCAGTTACCAGCCCCCCACCTCTTCAATCTGATGCAACATATCAAGTATGCCGTCAATGGCGACGTCGTTTCGAAGACTTTGCTGTCATGTCTGACCTCAATCGAATGCCCCCTCAGAAACAACTCATCCAATTAAGATCGTGCATCTCCCTCGATGTTCAACGCCTCCTAGAGCACACGCTAGCCATTCCCCCTGACTCCTCCATGTCAGTGAAAGAGGTCTTAGACGCCTTGCAGAGTCATTTCCGTGGCCTCCGCAATGAAGCCTTGCGTCGTAGGGAACTGCTATCCTGCAAACAAGCCTCTGGGGAATCATTCTCAGACTTCTATGCACGACTTAAGGACCTAGCAGCCGAGGTGGACCTATGTACAGGCGATCCTGTAACCTGTGCCGAGATCCAGCTCAAGATGATCTTGCTGATGGGTGTACGTGACGAGGACCTGCTTCAGAAACTCCTCACCCTCGACGCCGCCTCCCCCCTCACCGACTTCGTCACCCATTGCAGGTCGTATGAGGCCACAAGAGAGGCTGCCTCAGCTATACACTCATCGCCATCTCAAGTTCACGCCGTCTCCACCTACAAGAGGAATCAACGCCAGATGCAGACGGCGTCCTCTCCACAGCCCCCGTCACGGTCACCAGTTTTCTCTCCCGAATCCTGCAGAAGCTGTCAGCGCCAGCACGGTCCAGGAAAGTGCCCTGCGGCTGATAGTACATGTCGAAACTGCGGGTTTCAAGGCCACTGGCCCCGCACACCTCGATGTCCCGCCAACAAGGTCTCATGCAATGCTTGCAACAAGCAAGGACACTTCGCCAAGTGTTGCGGGTCCACCAAGAAGCCTCCATCCCCAGGTCAAAATGTCTCTTCACCGTCTCCCGAGAACAACAAAGGATGCCTACGCGTGGACGATGCCTCGAGTGACAGGTCCCCCAAGCCCGTCAATGTTCGTCTGTCCTACGGCACCAACTCTTCCAACCTCCTGATGATACCTGACACGGGCGCGGACATCACGGTGATTGGACCAACACACCTGGACGCCCTCAACATCCCCAGGAGTAGCCTGTCACCCACAGCCAGGAACGACGTGCTCACAGCGGACGGGTCCCCGATGTCTCCAGCTTTGGGGTGCTTCAAGGCAACATTACAGCTCGGTCCCAAGTCTTGCCTTGCCACAGTCCACGTCCACGAGGGCATCCAAACCCCTCTCTTGTCATGTGGCCATTGTCAGGACTTGGCCATCGTCTCATCCGAGTTCCCAAAGCCCATCCTCGCCGTGACACACCTCAACAGGTGTGCAGAGATACCTGTTTCAGCCATGACCACACCTGCTGCCGCCCGGGAGTTCTTTTTTCGTCAGTTCAGCGACGTCCTTGTCTCCAAGCCCGACCTCCAGAAGACGCCGCTCAAGAAGATGACAGGCCCCCCGATGAGAATCCACCTCAAGCCTGGCGCGACGCCTTTCGCCATCCACACACCCAGGCCTATCCCCTTTGCCATACGGGACAAGGTGAAGGCGGAGCTCGATTCTCTGGTGCAGCAGGGGATCATCAGACACGCCGGTGAGGAGCCCTCCGAGTGGTGCCACCCTATGGTCTTGGCACCCAAGCCTGTAGGTGTTCGCATCACAGTGGACCTCACCCATCTCAACTCGCAGGTCTCCCGTCCCGCCCATCCATCGCCTACGCCCATTCAAGCAGTCCGCAGCGTCACCCCGTCTGCAAAGTTCTTTACCACGGCGGATGCACTACATGGGTACTGGCAAGTCGACCTGGCGGAAGAAGATCGCCACCTCACTACATTCATCACGCCCCACGGCCGCTTCCAACACTGCCGCGGACCCATGGGCTTCGCAGCAACGGGAGATGCGTACTGCCTCCGTGGGGATATGGCCCTGCAGGGTGTCACCAACTGCGTGAAGGTCGTAGATGACATCCTGCTCTTCGACGACGATCTCCCGGCCCACTTGAACCGAGTTCATCTGATGCTCACAAGATGCCGTGCCCATGGTATCACCCTGAATAAAGATAAATTTGTGGTCGCCGCCTCCCAAGTCAACTACTGCGGCTACAACATCTCGCCAGAGGGGATCTCAGCTGATGGGGAGAAGGTCAAGGCCATCAGGGACTTCCCTACCCCAGCGAACCTGACCGACCTCCGCTCGTTCATGGGCCTGGTAAATCAGCTGGCAGACTTCTCCCCTAAACTCGCCACATCAGCCCAACCCCTACGCCCCCTCATGAGCCCCAAGCGCTCTTTCCTCTGGACTCCTGACCACGACCTAGCGTTCAGGAATGTTAAGAAGGCGTTGCTGTCACCACCAGTCTTGGCACCCTTCGACCCGTCCTTACCAGTGGTCCTCCAGACCGACGCCTCCCGTCTATACGGCCTCGGATATGCCCTCCTTCAAGATCACGGCCAGGGTAGACTGCGCTTAGTTCAGTGTGGCTCCAGGTTTCTGACGGACACGGAGACCAGATACGCCACCATCGAACTAGAGATGCTGGCAGTCGCCTGGGCTATGGCCAAGTGCCGCCTTTACCTGTCCGGCCTCGGGCATTTCACCCTCACGACGGACCATCGCCCACTCATACCCATCCTCAATCACTACACGTTGGACGCCATCGAAAATCCTCGCCTCCAACGTCTCAAAGAGAAGACCGCCCCTTACGTCTTTACAGCTGTGTGGCGCGCCGGGAAGCTTCTGTGCATACCAGACGCCCTCTCCCGAGCCCCTGTTAGTCGCCCCACACCTGAAGATGAAGTCGACTGTACCACGGCCGCGACTCACGTTCGGTCTTTAGTGACACACACAGCCACCTCTCTTGCCGACAAGACGACGACGACGCCCCCCATCGAAGACGATAGGACTCTCCAGGAGCTTCGCATCGCCGCCGCTCAAGACCCGGCATACGTCCAACTCCTCGACTACGTCTCCGCTGGATTCCCCACCAACCGCTACGACATTCACGCCTCCGCCCTCCCCTTCTGGAAGTTAAGGGATAGCCTCTATGCGGACGGAGAGCTGGTGTTGTACGGCCCCAGGATCGTCGTTCCCGCTGCCCTCCGCCGGTGCACCTTATCCCGCCTCCATGACAGCCACCGCGGCGTTGAAGCCACCAGGCGCAGAGCCCGTTAGACCGTCTTCTGGCCTGGTATTGACGCCGATATCAAGAGCACGGTTGAGGCCTGTGAGCCTTGCCAGCAACTCCAGCCCAGCCAGCAACAAGAGCCGTACCTGTGCAATGACCTCCCAAAGCGGCCCTTTGAGTCCGTGTCCGCCGACTTCTTTAATGTGGCCGGAAAGTCTTTCCTGGTGGTCGCCGACAGGCTCTCTGGATGGCCCGTGGTAGTTCCCTGTGGTCGGGACACCACCTCTTCCAGGGTCATCCGGATGTTTTGTTGCTTCTTCCGGGAAGTCGGAGTGCCTCTCCGCCTCCGAACCGACGGTGGGCCCCCGTTCAATAGCCACGAGTTCAAGAGCTTCGCCGAACGCTGGGGCGTCCACCACATCGTCACCTCCCCTCATTACCCGCAGGCGAATGGCCACGCCGAGGCAGCGGTAAAGTCCGTAAAATACCTCATCCTCAAGACAGCACCGACGGGGAACCTGGACTGCGAGGAGTTCGACAGGGGCCTACTGGAACTCCGTAACACCCCTACCCCTGCCGGACGCTCTCCTGCCCAGGTGTTGTATGGCCGCCCCCTTCGTACTCGTGTGCCTGCCCACCCCCAGTCCTTCTTAGATGAATGGCAGATCAAGGCGGACGAGTGTGACCGCAGTGAGGCTGCCCGGATGGCCCAAGTGACAAGCCACTATGACGCCCACGCCCGCCCCCTTCCCAGGTTGACCGTCGGCCAGCAAGTACGAATCCAGGACCCGACGTCACACCGCTGGGACAAGGTCGGGGTCGTCATGGGCTGTGGCGAGTCTCGTTCGTACCAAGTCCGCCTCCCCAGTGGTCGTGTGTGGTGGCGAAACAGACGCCATCTCCGCCCAGTGCCATCCTCTAGTGACGAACCTTCCTCCCCGTCCCCTGTGTCCCCTTGCCCAGACCAGGAACGAAGGTCGTCAGTTGATCCTCCCATTGTCCCTCGCCGCTCCCCCCGACTCATGGGAAAAGAGTCCGTAGCCGCTCGAGATTGCACTACGAGCGCAAAGGGGGAGGGAGGTGTATAGATATGTGAACACGCCTGACGCCAAGACTCTGTTACCATTCATTGTACCATTTATTCACATGTCTGTATTACTACATATTATTATACCATGTCCGATATCTATGCTTATGTCTAATGACTATGTTCACTTACTATGTCCCGATATACTATGTCTGTACCGCGCTAGTCGAGTAACTAGAGGACCTCACTTATTATCCTAGTGATGTCTAGCAACTCTCCTTGCCCAGCTAGACAACATCCCTCAGATCAGCCTCGGCCTACCTACGGTCCGGGGTCCCTTGTGCTCGCCTCTGTATCGGTCGGCTATCACGCCAAGTCTTGTACACTTATTGAATATACCTACTGCTCGTGCTCTGGAGTTTCAAGAACCTTGTCTAGGATTGCATCCACTACAATAACAGTATCAACAGATGGTAAGTTAGTCCCATAAGTTATTCTAACTTAGTGATTATACCATGCTGAAGCCCTATTCTCCAAGGTTCGTAAACTTAATGTTGCTTGTAACTGATAATGTAAGAATGCATCTTACCGGTTGACTTGCACCAAAGAGCAAAGAAAAATAATGTACAAAAATAGCATCAAAATTAAGGCATACACTGATACTTTAAATAGATAATTTCACTTAACACCAGTTAGAACGCAAAGTTAAAGTGGGTTCCTTAAGAACATAATGTAAGCCGTTGAAAGATTAACATGGTATAATTTTATCTTAAGAGCGTTTTTTTTTTTATAAGAATGGGAGAGGGTGTTACCTTGACCATGATCAACAAGCGACTGGGCCTTGGTCGTCGACTTGTAATGTTGGGAACACTGCCATAGAATATGTTACACTTCACATACTGTACTGATGATACCGGCAGCCCCCCGCCCACCTCGCGCAGTCCGCCACTACAACAAAATTCAGCCCGTAAGAGCCCGCACCGATAGATATAAGAATAGCACCATCCCATCTATTGTTAAAATAAAAAACAACTCCTGATTTATGTACTGTACAGCCCTGTAAATGTATTCTACGCATATTATATCATTATGTCTAAATCAAATGTAAGTCTGTATATTTTCAGCCACCGGCTGCAGTCTATTAATAAACAGTTTATTAATAATAATAATAATAATAATAATAATAATAATAATAATATTTTTATTATTATTATTATTATTATTATTATTATTATTATTATTATTATTATACTGCCATTGCTTGAATGTTTATCTGCGGACAATATCTGACAATATATTGCTAAATTTCTTATAGAAAATAATTTGTCTATAATCTCTCTACTTGTCATTTTATCAACGTAACTGTCTCAAGACGAGCCTCATAAAGCTCGTGGGGGAGGGGCGTAGTAACGCCAGGAGCAATGCGCGAGGGATTTAACCAGGTTTTGATTTACGTCATTGTTATAATTAGTTAAAGCAAAATAAACGTATTCATTCGTGATTGGCCCGTGGTCCTGGGTCACACTACGTCCTAGAGGGCCAGAGCTGCTATTGGTTGAGCATGCAGGGTTTCCACGCCTCCAGGGGCTACAATGTACGCGTGGTAGGTGCGGTCATCACATGACTTTAGAGAGAGGGTCTCCCCCCCATGACTCATCAGCCACCAAAACATTGAGGTAACATGGCCGGGATGGAGTACTACACGCATCTCCCGGTGAAACATTAATATACGATTCCATGACAAAAACCCAGTGGACAAAATCTCAGTGGACAAAATCCCAGCCTCTTATCCCAAAAGTGGACAAAAACCCACTCATATAAGATTAGGTGTAAAGACCATTCGCCTGTTATCATATTAATAATATGATATTATATTATATTGTATTAAGGTATCGTACACAATTTTTGTGTGGCAAAAAAAAACACGACAAAATAATAACACCTATGATTGTTGTTCCATAACAGCATAAGAACGTAAGTTGCTTAATCCTACTGTTCATCCATTTTGGTTCCTTCTTGGTTGACCTAAATTGTTTCATAGGGATGTAATCTCTTTATTTATGAGACTCGAATTTTGAATGTTAAATTAGTTTTTTTTAAATATGAGACTTTTATTTATAAGACTGGGATTTTGTCCACTTTTGGGATAAGAGGCTGGGATTTTGTCCTGTAATCTTAATATATTGATACGTATATGTTCATTGCATAACGCAGTCTTATATGTTCATACATTACTCTGTAATAAAAAATATGATTTTTTCAGACAACTGAAAACTGTATTTTCAAATGTCATTAAAAAGAGAGAAACATTAAATTGTTATAATTTACTGTACGTGCATTTTTTTATTCTATCAGTTCATCACTTACCGGCTTGCTAGCCGTTCGGGAAATTGGTCTGCTCTGTTTGTTACGGCCTTCATTGTCCAGGTAAGTACAGGAGGAAATCAGAGTACCTGGAGGAAACCTAACCAGGGTCGGGGATTGATCCCGAGACTCGAGAGACAAACGTGCTACTCGGGCCAATTGCAAGAACAGTCGTTGGGTGTACGACGCCATTTACGATGACCTTCTTGCCCTGATCTTATTTCAGTTATACCACCCTTTTGAAGCTCTGGAGAGATCTCGAAGTTTCGATATTTTGAGTACAGCACTAGCTAATAATTCCCACCAGGAAACTTGTTTCGAAACTCCTCCAAAGCTTCGAAAAGTGCAGAATTCCATGTGTTAAAGGCGATATTGCTGAAAAAAGACCAGGGCAAAAAGGTCATCGTAAATGGCGTCGTACACCCAACGACTGTTCTTGCAATTGTTCACTCCACCACTCGACATTCCAAGATTTATACTTGATAAATGATGATTTAATGAATTCATTTAATTTTCAACATCCATCTAAGTTATTGGTTATACTTTGTCATAACCAATCAGTCATTACCTTTAGTAATAATAAGATAAGATTACAGATACGGGCAGATAATTGCACTTACATTTATTTGTCAAGCTTCCATACAATGATTTACAATTTGCATGGATATATGATTCGCTCACGTTCACGCTGTAATAAAATTAATCTTCTAAAACAGGGAATTTCCAACTTGGGGACACATGTGATTACTCTACTGTGGGTATGACTTAACAGAGTCTAATTCTTCAAGTGGTACATTTACTGCCAGCCTGGATTGCTTTTGTTACAACCAGGCTTCATCACAAGAACTTCTTTCCACGGCCATAGTAACAAAAAGTACTCTTGGGTTACCACACATAGTCTCCCGTCACTGAGTCACTGTAGACGGTTATCACGGCAAGGAGAACTGGTAAGCGTGACTTGAATTAACCATTTAGGTGCAATAGACCAGCCTGGATTGCTTTTGTCGTAACCAGGCTTCCGCACGTGATATTTCCACGGGGATAACAAACCTAGGTTAACACACTTAGTCTCGTGTCGATCACGGTCACTGTAGACGGGTGTCGTGCAGGAGAACTCTGTAAGCGTGAATTAATTAACCATTTACTGTAGGTTTGATAGGCCAGCCTGGATTGCTCTTGTCGCAACCAGGCATCCACACGTGATATTTCCACGGGGATAACAACCTAGGTTAGCACGCTTAGTCTCGTGTCGACGACGGTTCACAGGACGGAGTGGCGGTGGAGGACTCTGTGTGGTGTGGTGTCCCGCCCCCTTTCAGGAGGGAGAGGATGGAGACGACGTCTTAACTAACCCATGGCTCAGGGGATACTACTTAAAATGAGGTTTTTGGGTGTGAAGCGATGAACAGTACAACACTGTTTCACTGCCCACCCCCCTAAAGGCTGGCTAACATACACTAATTGAAAAATACATGTCCCAGTTATGCCTCGCTGGGCATCTTATCTCTGGTAAAACAAACTTTGGAGTTGGTTGCGTGGGTAAGCGTAACGCAACCCATGACAAAGATTAAAGAAGGATAAGGACTGCGCTTGCGGCCGGAAGAGTTGTTGATGCCAGGAACAAACAGAGTAATAAACAAGTAGCAAGTGAGAGTAGTGGTGCAGCCCTCCAGATTAGTGATAAAACTGTGCAAGAAATTCTGGGAGAAGAGGTGCGTAAGATGTTTCAGCTTTTGCAAAAGTTAGGTGAGAAAATAGAAGTGATAGAGAAAAGACTTATTACAGTGATAAATAAAGAAAGGGAAAACAAAGCTGTGAATAATGTAGAATTAGAAGGGAAAGAGGAAAGTGAAGAGCTCAAGCCTTTGAAAAATTCAGTGCTTAAAATAAGTATTAAAGCAGTGGTTCTCAACCTTGTTTGCCCCATGCACCCCTTTCACCATATGTCAGAATGTCATTCCCCCCTCCTTTCCAAGGTTGTCTGCCTCAAAAAGTGCATTCCAAATAATATGCATATAATACTGAAAAACCTTTATTTTTTCCATATTAGTACATATACATTTACAATTTTACATGGATTATTTTTATAGTGGAGTTTTACAAATTAAATGCCAATTGAAAATGTTGATGGATTTATAAAACTTGAATAAAAGTAAAATAGTTTTTTTTTATTTATAATGAATTACTTAACAGACCAAACTGAAGCATAATGCAATAAAAAAAAGTTCAATAGAATACCAGGATATTGTAAATTTGTAATTAATTTTATTCAGATGAAGATTACAGTCAATGAGAAACCTGTGATTGTTTTTTCTTCGCCAATTCTGGGATACGCGGAGGAGTGCTTGAAAGTGCACAACGCAGGTCATTTTCTACCTCTAATCTACTACGTTGCTTCGTTTTAATTTGCAACAGAGTTGAAAAGCCTGACTCACAAAGATATGTCGACACAAACGGAAGCAATGCACGGATAGCTCTTTCTGCCACTTTTGGGTAGGAATCGCACATCAAGGGCCAAAATTCTGTGATTGATTTCTCATCGAACATATCTCTTGCTCCCGAATCAGTTTCCCCCGCCCCCCCCTGAAAACCTGAATTCCCCCCCTGGGGGGAATTCCCCCCTGGTTGAGAACCACTGTATTAAAGGGAAGGAGAGGAAAATAAAGGATTGTGTAGTGCAGGGAGCAACAACTGAAAGTTTTAAAAAGGTGTTGGTAAAGTGTAAAGATGCTGATAAAGAAAATCTTTTGAGGAAATGGGAATCTGTGCAGGAGGATTGGGCCTTCTTAAAGAATCTGATTGAAAAGGATATAAAATGTGTACAGTAAATATTAATCATGGATCTAGCTAGCCTTAAGATAATGTCCTGGAATGTTAATGGTCTACAAAATAGAGTGACAGATGTACATTACTTTACCCTTAAAAATAATATTGACATAATTACCCTTCAAGAGACTGGGGACAGGAAAGGCAACCTGCTTAAACTGTCTGGATATAAGGGATTTCATCTCTATTCGGGTGAAGGTATAAGAGGGGTCTCAACATACATTAAGAATTCCATACCAGCAGAACTAGTTGGAAGCCCAAGTAGAGTACAAGGAATAGAAAGTGTCTGTATAAAGTTATATTTGAAGGAAGGAGAATTGAACATAGCAAATTTGTACATTTCTGGAGGCTGTTTTGACCTCAACTTCTTACCAGATTGCATGTTTTTGGACTCAACTTTGGCTGTAGGCGATTTTAATGCTCGACATCCAAGACTCGAAACAATGGGGAGAATTAATAGTAATGGTATAAAATTTTGGCAATTTTTACAAGATCACCCAGATGCTTACTTGTTAGGAAATATGGAAGTGACTCATATTAAAGGAGGAAGGTTAGACTATGCTTGCATGATAAGCAGTCAGGGAGTCCAGGGAGAATGTGAGATAATAAGGGAGCTAGTCAGTGACCATTTTGTTGTGTATGTTCAATTACCATTAGGGAAGAGACAGGTGAGATATAGGAGGAAGAGATTGAAACTAAACAAGGATGACACAGAAGTGTTTACCCAAAATATAGAGAAATGGTACAGAAATTATACACAAGTCTGTATGGATAGCTTTTATAATGACTTAGTTGGGGAGATAGAAAGATATTTAACTAAGGCAACACAGAAAAAGATAAATGATAAGACACATGGGGCTAGGAAACACTGCTATACCAATGACAAAATGTTGAAGGGATGGACACAAATGTTAAGGGCAGCACATAAAGATTGGGTAAAGAATGGTAGAAGAGAAGATAGGGAAATCTTCATGGATATAGCCAAAATATGTGGGCAGGCTAGGAAGGAGGCAAGGGAGAAATATTGGCAAGACTTTGCACAGCACATTGGGGAGAGTAAAAATCTCAAAGAAATATGGCAGGATATTAACAAAATTAGAGGAAAAAGGAGTAATTTTATTAGCCATCCTCATCCAGAGGAAGAAGCTAATAAACTGGTTGACAAATGGGCTAAAGCAGCTAGTGTTGCCTCCCTGCCTAACAGGACAATAGAAGCATTAGATGAGTGGCAAAATGAAAGAAGAAGATTTATTTCATCAGCTCTAAATATTTGTGATGTAACATGTGTAGATATTACTCAAGATGAGTTATTAAATGCTGTTAAAAAGGAAAATCTACAGCACCAGGCGAAGATGGTGTGACTTATGAAATTTTGAACTGCTTAGTTGGTATGGAAAATAGTCCATTATTAGATTTGGATACAGGCCAGTGTCTTAAACATCTTGTTTTTCCAAGATGATGCAGAGAGTATTATTAAATAGGCTTGTATATATTGTGGGGGAAAATCTATCTTGTAATTTATTTGTTTTTTTTGGAAGGGAAATGTACTTCAGACTGTGTGATAAAATGTTTATCAAATGATGCAGACAGATGTAGAGTTTTTGTGGATTTACAAGGAGCATTTGATATAGCTCACAGTGAAGTAGTTATGAATGAACTGGCTGCTCTAGGGGTATCAGGAAAGTTGTTACACTGGATAGGTGACTACTTGCATGGAAGGAGAATCTGTGTATGGTATCAGGGATGTTTGTCTGAGGAAAGAGCACTTGAACTAGGCATTCCCCAAGGGGGAGTATTGAGTCCAATGTTATTTAATGTGTTAATGAACAAGATAGCCTCACACAAATATCCTAAAGGAGTTGTAACCATCATTTATGCAGATGACATCTTATTTCAAGGAAACTCTGTAAAAAATTTGCAGATTGCATTAAATAATTTTAGTGTTCTTTCTCAAAAGATGGGCTTAGTTATCAATGAAGAAAAAACCAAGTGTGAATGTAAAGGAAGAGGAACTGAATCCGTTTTTCTAAATGGAAAAATTGTTGAGAAAGTGTCAAAGTATAAATATTTAGGAATGTATATTGGCTTTACTAGTGAAAGTAAAGAGGCAGAAATATATCATGTCCTCACTCAATGTACAGCAAGATTACAGCCCTTGAAGGCTCTAGCATGTTGTGGTAAAGGTGCTGGGGTACCCATACTGAGAATGATTTATATTTCTACCATCAGATCACTTATAGACTATGCAGCACCTGTCCTCTCTTGTACTGGTGAAGGAAGGCTACGGAAGCTTGAGATCATGCAAAATGAAGCAATGAGAATAATTTTAGGGTGTCAAAAGAATGCAATGATTGAGATAATGAAAATGGAACTAGGGTTACAGAGCATTTCACAGAGGGTCAATGAAATTAATACAGTTGCAGCAGTTCGATTAATGAGAGGGAACAGTGGGGGTAAATTTGTACAAGATATAAATGATGGTTTAAAAGATCAAAGGACCTTCTGCAGGCAAGGCAAGAGAGGATACATGAATGGATTAGTAAATATTATTAAAAAATGTAATCTGGCAGACTGGTGTACAGCTGTTCAGAAGAGTTGTAAGAATCCACCCTGGGAAGAACGAGAAGTAGAGTTAGACATAGTGCCTCTCACAATGAAGAAATCATTACATGAACCAGGACAGTTAAGGTCTTTATATGGGAATAAGATTAGTAATTTGCCTAAAATAAACACATTGCATGTATATTGTGACGGTTCAGTTATGTCAAGTGGTAGGGCAGGGTGCGGGATCCTTATAAGACAGTACACAGAACAAGGAAATGATGACATCAAAATTGGACTTCGGTTGAGCAGTTTTATTTCATCAACACAAGCTTTCGAGTTATATGCAATGTTAGTAGGATTGGAAAATGCTGTAAAGAGGTATAAAAGATGCATATTTTTTTTTGTTGATAGTAGGCAGCTTTTGATTCTTTTGAACAGTGGAGTCTAGCTCCTTGAACACATTATTGTCTGGTTATGTAGAAAATTAGCAAATACAATAAGGAAAAAATGGCCCTAATGTTCAATTCTAGGCTGGGTCCCATCACATGTGGGGGGATTGGGTCTTAAATGAAGCAGTAGATATAATAGCAAAAAATAGCTACTTTGAAAAGTGCTTGAGATCGACATATTATGTGCAAAAACCTGAAGCAATTAAGGAGCAAAATTACGGGTAACAACATAATCAATAGGAAGATAATTTCAAAAGGAATGAAATATACGAGAAAAGTGAAACAATGAAACATTACTCATCATGTTCTCATGAACACAAAATTTACATATGGGAAAAAGATAGGATTAGGTGGAAAGATTCATGTATATGAGGTTAAGATTAGATATAAATATTATTGGGAACTTGAGCTTTCGAGAGAAGGAACAGGATAAAGAATGTAGAGTTTGTAGAACATCCAGATCCCATACCCTTGCCACATTATATACTGGAATGTCCATTAAGCTTTTAATGTATATAGAAATGCCCATATAAATACTGTAATGTCCTCTACAAAGAGAGTGGATGTTTAAAATAGGAAATAGATGAATATTAAAGAAATATAGAAATTTTTCCATCTAGAATATAACTATACCTATAACTGATGCTCATATGAAATATTAGGGATTTATGTGAGTCCTGAGAGGGACATTCCTGGACTGGGGTGGGGATGACTTATGTCACTTCATCCCTTTGAGATGTATTAATGTTTTTTTGTAGACCTCAATAAACGTATCAATCTACTGCAGATGCCGCCAACAGAAGGTCCAAGACAACTCTAAGGCATGGTGTGGTAGTCTTCATATTATAAAACAGCAATGCGCGTAAAAAATGAAACGGTTAAAAATATGAAAACGTATATGACAACTTAAACAGTATACTTTTACAACAACTCAAGGTGACACATCAAATAGGTTACTTCTGTTTTCAGAGGTAGGAAAAATAACTACAGTATTCTTAAAATTATGCATTTCTAAGAATGAAATAAATAGTATGTTTTAGAAAGAGTAATGCTATCAATGATAATTAGTTTTGTAGCGATATGCGAAGCAGGCTCTCCATTGTGGTAATGTCTGTGGAACGCATTTTGGAATTTATGGGTTCTTACCTCCTAGTACTCCTTCACTGCATTTTCCGATTACTGTATTTATTAATTATATCAATATACTGTATTTTCAATTTGTGTCTTGAAACAGTAGTATTGTGAGTAGTGTGAGCTCTTTCAAGACAAGACTTGACCAACACTGTAACAAGGTTCAGGTACGCTCAGAAGTCGGTACATGCCCAGTACTTGCCAACAGTGCGTAACAGAGACGTGACCGATCGCCCACCCAACGAGCCCATCATTTGGTGAAGAGGATAATAGAAAAGGAAAAGTAATGAGACGTGACCGATCGCCCAAGCGGCTAACGAGCCGATCCGAGGTGAAGGATAAAAAGAAAGAAAGAAATGATAATTAACACATGTCCATATATGCTACACTACTTCACTGCCAGGTGGACGATAAATACGGTCGGATCTAATTACTTCTTTTGAGTAGTGAAGTTTACATGTATATAATTATAAAAAAATAATAAGTGATCATAAAATTATATCCAACTGTTTTACGCGTAGACGTCATACTTTGGGGTTTTAACACTGCGCACTTTTAGTGCGCAGTGACATAATGAAGAGTGTAGCCCTGAACAACAAAGTAACAGTGTTGCTTGAGACACGATGAGGAGGATAGTGTCAACAGTTGCGGTTTCATTGTTCAGTTACTTATAGTGCTGTGACACGTTAAACTATAATATCCAAAGGCTTATTAGAGCTTTGCAGTGTAATTAAATATTTGCACA
>NW_024726235.1:7181526-7359538 GCF_018991925.1 Homarus americanus | reverse complement strand
AAAGTGCTCAATCTACTGCATGCTGCCACAACAGAAGGTCCAAGACAATCTTAAGGCATGGTGTGGTAGTCTTCATATTATAAAACAGCAATGCGCGTAAAAATGAAAAGGTTAAAATATGAAAACGTATATGACAACTTAAAGTAATTGTACCTTTGCAACCATGTATGCGTCAAATAGGTTACTTGTTTCAGAGGTAGGAAAAATAACTACAGTATTCTTAAAATTATGCATTTCTAGAATGAAATAAATAGTATGTTTTAGAGAAAGAGTAATGCTATCAATGATAATTAGTTTTTTAGCGATATGCGAAGCAGGTTTCATTGTGTAAACACTTTGAATTTATGGCTTCCCTAGTACTTCTTCATCATTTGACTGTATTTATTAATTATATCAATATACTGTTCAACGAAACAGTAGTATTAGTAGTGTGAGTCAAGACAAGACTGACCAACACTGTAACAAGGTTCAGGCTGTTTGTAGTCGGCATGCCCAGTACTTGACGTAACAGTGCGCAATAGCGCAATCGCCCGCCAACGAGCCCATCATCATTTTTGGTGAAGAGGATAATAGAAAAGGAAAAGTGATGAGACGTGACCGACGCCTAGCGGCTAACGAGCCGATCCGAGGTGAAGGGGATAAAGAGAAAGAAAGAAATGATAATTAACACATGTCCATATATGCTACACTACTTCACGTTGCGGTGACGATAAATACGGTCGATCTAATTACTTTATAAGTTTACATATGTATATAATTATAAAATAATATGATCAGTAAAATTATATCCAACTGTTTTACGCGTAGACGTCATACTTTTGGGAATACTGCGCACCTTTTAGCGCAGCATCGTCGCGAGTTGCCAGTAGCCAGATAAACAACCAAAGTAACAGTGTTGTTTGAGACACGATGAGGAGGAGTAGTGTCCAACAGTTGCGGTTTCATTGTTCAGTTACTTATAGTGCTGTGACACGTTAAACTATAATATCCAAAGGCTTGGTAGAGCTTTGCAGTGTAATTAAACTCAAATTAGATTTCAAAAGGTAACTCGATGTCCGATTTATGATAATACTCACATTGGAGAATTAAATGAATGGAGAACCCTAGGAGAATTAGAAGCCTCAGATCTGTTAGAAGACCATCGTATTTTTATACATCAAACGAGCCATTGTACGGTATAATATTACTTTTGTGTTAAAATTAAAGAAGTATAGACCATATCTTTAGTGTTAGAGCAAGTTTAGGAATATATATATATATATATATATATATAAATATATATATATATATATATATTGATAACCAGTTCCCGCGCTGTAATTCACGTCTTCAGGGGTGAATTACACGAAAGCGCTTTGAACTTCTTCTTTCCTTTGTGGTTATCCTTTTATACTCAGTCACTGCACCACAGTGATTTACTTGCATATATATATATATATATATATATATAGGCTGATAACCACAAGGAAAGAAGAAAACACGTGAGAGCACTGACTGTGAGAGATAGTGTTACAGTGCAACTAAAATCATGCCATGTATTCCATTAAGAGTACAAGGTTGATTTATACTCTGTGCCTGTCATTGTTTAAGAACCGAGTAATACTGGTAAAAGCATGCTATTCTGTGCATCAGAGTCTTACACTTTCGTTGTTCAACATGATTGTTAAAGCAAATGGTTACCTGTGTAACTGTACTCTTTATGAGTAGCTCCTTCCAAGACTGTCCAATGCAGGTACAAACGTGTAGCGTGACGTCACTCATAAATAGCCTATCATAGGGCAGTCGCTTGAGCGTGACGTCACCATACGTCATTACACAGCCAATCAGAGGCCTCATTACAGTGTCCCGAACGTTCATATCCTTGCGAAGCTACAGTAGGTGTTACAGAGAGTGGTGCAATGGATCACGGCATCTCGAAGCTTCTCTCCTATTGGATACCAATAGTTCACACGTACATTAACAAAATGTTGGCATCTAATTTCACGTTAGGACTCATAGTAAATCATGTAAGGCAATATTTATGGGTAAAATTCCCGAGCTCTGGAATTGTTTTACATTGCACTTTCAATAAGAATAATGTTTGGATATAAATATGGGGTAGTGGCGCTACGACATGAAAACGGGGGCACGAGCTTCGTTTGCTGCAGTCTTCAGACGCTCTAAC
The DNA here is from genome assembly GCF_018991925.1 of Homarus americanus. Taxonomy (NCBI): domain Eukaryota; kingdom Metazoa; phylum Arthropoda; class Malacostraca; order Decapoda; family Nephropidae; genus Homarus; species Homarus americanus. The sequence continues at coordinate 7,357,374 of NW_024726235.1, read as the reverse complement.
GCTTCATCACGGTGCAGTCTTCTGACGCTCTAACGCTTCAGCAAGGTGCAGTCTTCAGACGCTCTAACGCTTCAGCACGGCTCTTAGATAAATTTAAAGGGTAGTGCAAGGATAATTATAGGATGGCGCCAGGATGCATTATTATGGCGAACACTGAATACCGTGTAAGAAAAATATCCAAAGTTTCCTCGGTGTTTTCTTAGGTTAAGTTGTGCTTTTGGGCCATAAGTGAGTTAGGAATATTCACTCATAAGAGAAAACAGAACCGCCAACCAAAAGTAGTATAATTAATTTTGATAAAGCATTGATGGAATATGATTTTGCTTAGTCGAGCCACAAGTTCAGAAAATTGTCAGGACATTTTTTTTTAGTGAGTTGTTTTGGAATAACCTGCCAGTGTTGTGACGGCACTGGGAGTGAGCTCATTCGTGACCAGACTTTACCAACAATGGGGCAAGGTTGAAGAAGCCGCAAGTCCATAAAACTGTGAGGGCAAACTTTTTCGCAGTGAGAGTTGTGAATTCTTGGAACAACCTGCCAGTGTTGTGACGGCACCAAGTGAGAACTCTTTCAAGACCAGACTGGAGCGAGTTCAGATACATTCAGGAGCCAGTACTTGCTAACAGAGAAGTGACTGACCGCCCAAGCGGCTAACGAGTCGATTAGTGGCGAAGAGGATACAAGTAAAATAAGTAAAAGTATGTCCAATACTTGCGGACAGTTCTGCCTTGTCCAATATTGACGAATTTTTCAATAGTTACAACTTGCAACACCCCCTTATGTTAGGATTCCATTCACGCATTGGCAGTGCGTTTGCGTTTTCAATCGCTACGGGGAGCGATTGGCATGCACTGCAAACACTACCGCAACCGTGCCAATGGAAACAACCGTGAACATTTCAATGTGATCTATTTGTGGCGCGAACGCAACCACTAACGCTTGAATGGAAGCCTAGCTTTACCATGAACAAAATATAAAAACGGAAATTAACCATTTTTACCAAAGCACTTGGTAACTATCGTGTCAAAATGGTAGCTTCGGTAAGATATCGCACGGGCAATTAAGAAAACAGAACAACCACGGAAAACCTTCCTTTCTCACGGAACCTCCTACACGGAGTAGGGGAGGAGGCGGTGTTCAACAAACTGAACAAGCACTCAGTACCCGGTGTTACCATAGTATGTGGTCTACCGAGCTGGAGTTGGTTTACAGGGATATTTACACTGTAGCGTCTATTCACCCAACCTATCTTAACCTAACCTAAGGTTAATGGATGTTTAGTAAATATCCCGGAAGATACAACTCCAGCTCGGTAACCGCATACTGTACTATAATAATAGCACCCACTCGGTAGACCGCATACAATAGTAGCACCCAGTACCCACTCAGTCGCACGAGGTTCTTGACACCTGAGTAAAAATGAGGTAGGGGCGGTGTGCAATAAGAACAGTCCGACACCTTAACATCGACTAGTGTGTTATGCCCGGTTTTGGGGAGATCCACATTCCCTTTGAAGTAAACAGTAAGGGGCAACTTTTTCTCGGGAAAGTGTATTAATCAGGTACCAAGATTCACACTGTATTTACTAAATACAGTTTATGTACTAACTATTGGTGAGCCCACCGTATTTTGATAACATTCAGTTACCTTGGGTTGGGTATTGATGGAAATTAGAGGTTGGGAGAGGTAAAATAGGGAAATGGATGCAGCTGTAGAGCTGTAAATTTATTGAAGTGCAATTCGTGGCTCCATAATTTACATCAGCTGGTTAAGCCGGCATTTGTTTTTCAACGCTTGTACAAGACGTGCCAGACGTATGATTTCTTAGTCATCTTCACGCAGAACAAAGTTGCTCAAGGAATGATCGTTTGTTTGGAAATGGGAAAATAGATGAAATATTAAAGAAATATAGAAATTTTGCATCTAGAATATAACTATGTATTATAACTAATTATATGAAATATTAGGGATTTATGTGAGTCCTGAGAGGGACATTCCTGGACTGGGGTGAGGATGACTTATGTCACTTCATCCCTTTGAGATGTATTAATGTTTTTTTGTATCTCAATAAACGTATCAATCAATCAATCAATGATCTGTTTTGAGATTGTGTTTAAGAGTACTCTTCATAAAAAAATCTGTGAATATATTTGATGTCATATTTATACAATATAAGATGATGTTGGGGGAGGGCATTTCTTTTTACAATGAAGTTAACGTTTTAATATTAGAACATCTGGTGGTTAAAGTTTGCTAACATAATTTTGAAATATGAGTAAAAAAAATAGTTTAGAAGAGCTCAGCGTTCTGATTCCGTAATGTTATTTTTTTTATTTCTTTATGGTTCTTTATTATTATTATTATTATTATTATTATTATTATTATTATTATTATTATTATTATCATCATCATCATCAGTGTTATTATTATTATTATTTTATTTTTATTTTTATACTTTTTATTTATTATGAACTAATTATTATTATTATTATATTTTCGTCCCCAGGCCCCGACGTGGGTTAGTGACCTGTGCCCGGGTGGGCTAATCTCCGAAAAAAAAAAAAAAAAAAATATATATATATATATATTAATCTTAAATTTTGAAGAAATACTGAGCATAGTCCTGATCGGTTTTTTCCTCCTTTTTTACCAGCCCGAGGCCTCGTGTGACGGACGGTTTCGGCCTCCCCTGAGTCCTGAAATCAAGAATATACCGCCTGTGCCACCTAGCGTACCCGAAGACTACTTAGCTGGCACACCATCCCCATCACCAGTGATGGCTCCATTACAGGCTTCATCACAAATGATAAATTATGTGCAGCAGACACAAGCTCCATCACAGATGTCTACACTAATGACGAATTCTGTGCAGCAGACACAGCCTCCATCACAGATCATGTTTACACCGCTGACGAATTATGAACAGCAGACACAACCTCCACCACAGATGATGTCTACAGCATTTATGAATTCCACGAACCAAACTCAGGCATCATCACATATGATAGAAACTTCGGTGACAAATTGTGTGCAGCAGAACCAGGCTCTGCCGCAAGTGAAACATGTACAGAATCTCACGATCTCTGCTCAGCAACAGGTACAGTAACCACACAAATACAGTATTTACATTAGATTAGGTATTTAATTGAATAGGTCAAAATATTGATGTACTTTCGGAAAAGGGCCCCGTCTAATTTGGGGGTATTTTTCCAAGGGGATTACTCTGAAAATTCAGTGTGGAAGCATACCCAGACATTATGTAGGTGATATCTGATTGATTCTGATGGTCTGCTTGATCAATGAATTTCATACTAATGTCAGTAATTCCTCATTTTATTGTGGATCTGGTGTGAGTTCCTCATTGATATTACCAAATAAATAAAGTAACGCAATAAACAGGATAGCTGAATAAATGTGGTACAGTTGCTGAAATGTGTTCCTTCGCTCCCCTGTGGTAACCCCCGTCTCCAAACTGCAAACCTATATGACCTATAGCAAACCTTATCCACCAATCACGTCCGTCGTTGCACAACCAATAGTCCAATACCTATTAATTCATAATAGTGATACTACTACTACAATTGTGCCGTGTAGACTCACAGGTCACTAAAATTAGATAACGTTGATATAAAATCACTTGGTGGCCATTCATAATAATGACACTGAATAGTGTACGTATATATACAAGGGATAATTGCTACTTACTATCTTAATTCATTTACAGCCCATGCAGCAGTTTGTTGCCGATGAGCAGTCACCAACATCAGAGATGCACATTCAACCTAATTTTGGTCTTTCACAAAGCCATATTTATCAAGTGGAACCTGAGGTGAGTAGACGTTGAATTCTAGTAATTTCTGGTATTTCTAGAGCACAATGTTATTATAAATACTGTATGTCTTCATTTTCAGGAATCGAATCCAATAATTCCAGTCTCTTGAATTAGTTTTGTTTACGCAAAGTAACTATGGTAGGGGGACAACGTAAACAAATCCACATCATAGACACTAGGCTTTTCCTTATTTACATTGGATTATCGGTGTTGGCGTGTCATTAATGCTGTAGCCATTGCTTTGGTCGACTTTTCTTTCCATTTTCTTATACAAATAAATAAGGCTCGATTGTTTTGCCATGTTAATGGTAACGGAGCTAGTGTGGAACTGCGCTGGTATACAACCACTAGCGTCTGCGTCACACGCAGGACAAGTGGAGTGCATAGTTACCAGACGCACGAATTCCCGCCCAAATCAACGGATTAGATCTCGAGTGATTTTGTTTTTCAGCTAGAATTATTACATGCCAAAATAAACGAGGAAGCAGTATAATAGTATCAAATTTCATGTTATCATTCTATAAATTGCACAGTACAAATGACCGAATTTCAGGAAACTCGACTCGGGTTTTTAAATCATCAAACTTAGACGATGATATAAATTTTCACCCTGTTTTTTGTCAGACTACAGACCCACACAGAAGATACCAAATGTTTGGTAATTAAGAGATTAATTATCGACCACCTTTGCTAACCCGTTTTTGTATGAGGAAAGTGGATGGGTTGAATGAGTAACAGAATTTGTTGCGTTAGATATAGCTGATGTGTTATCTTAGTCCAGGGTTATCAGAGAGCCAAGATGAGGTAAGATAATACGTTTATGGTTGCATATATTTGTTTCTCTGGTCAGTAACTTGAGAGTAGTAAGGTCAAACTTGCACGACAGGTTACTAGTTGTAGATTTAGAACTAATTATGCATATGTGCTGTCATCTGCCCAAGATTGCCATAATATACTTAAAGTAGGTACTGTATATCAAAGTAGTATCTTGTCCAATCGCTAACTCTAAATTGCATATGTAAGTGAATTTAAAGCTAAATAAATTCTAGTCTTCAAGGATGTGTGCAGCAACAAGATATTGTCATTTTTTTACTATTCAAGGTTGTTCCAAATTCAGTGTAACTTGGAAATTTTGGAGCGACATACAGTACACTGTATGTGATTTTCAGTAATCACCGTATACATTTAGTCTCTTCAAATCACATCGATGGACCTTGTAAACCTCTTGGATAAAATTTCTAGAATCCACGTCTCGAGTCGACTGGCCTTAGTCAAATCATCGGTACCTGTACTTTAGCTTGGTGATTCACTCAAGTTGTTGGCGCTTGCTTCACTGGGTTACATACCACTTAGACATTCCCAAATAGACGATTGACAACTTAACCAATCCTAACCGAACCGTCTACGTGGAATGGCAAAATTAGCATAAAACAGGCGATCGTCCTGATGGGAATCGTCCATGTGGGATGACACCCTTCACTGTGTGCACTCAGTGCTCAGCAGAAGTGGATATTATTTTTTACAGGTGATAAGTCGACAGTCCTAGCTCTTCCAACAAGGATTGGACAAACGGCATGCTGATTGGCGGTTGTATACCAGTGGTGTAGTTGGTGGGCGGCGGAATGGCAAACGACTGGATGGGCGGTTGTATACAGGGAAGCACTTGGTGGGAGGCGGAATGGGCGGAAGAATTACATTTCGGGCTGCTTAGATAATGGGCTGTCAGGTGAGTGGGCGGTGTAGGTTTTGGGTGGCCTGTAGGTGTACTAACGAGGTTGCTTGTAGGCAGTAGATGTATAGGATGGGTGAGAAATACCTGATATATTGTCATTTATACGTGAAATAAAGATGTGTCATGAATTTCTCGCACACCCTTGTATAAGTATGAGAGGTTGAAACGATTGTTGGTGGTACAGTACATAGAACGGTTGTGGTTAGCAGTGCATGGAGCCATGCATGGTGTCTGTGCAGCAGCAGACTGGTAGCGAACGTGCAGGAACATGTCCAGAGCGTGTGCAGAGGCGGGAGGTGAGCGAGGAGTGGCGCAACTGGTGGTGGCGGCGGCAGCGCCGGTGGTGGCAACCAGAGCTTCACTCCGTCACCACCACCACTCGCGACCACTGCGGTGTTTCTCCCTTCTTGGTGAGCCTGATATTCTTTTGCAGGAAAAACTCTGTCTCTGTATATCTTACAATAACCACAGTTTACAGGAACTAATTATCTCCCCTATTTAGTGTTTCCAAAACTTTAATTTTATATGTTTTAGTGTTATATATTTCTTGTGTATTTTTTGGTAATGGAATTGCAAGTGACTGATTTGAAAATGGTCTTCAACTAAATTAATCATCTAAACAAAAAGATAGAATTTGTTCATTTCATAGTAGGGCGGGCTTAGGCTGTGTTAGACATTGTATTTTGAGTTTGAATGAAAGCGAGGCATTGGCCAAAGCTTGTCACGATTAACTTGTGTCCTTATTTTGTTCATATTTAAATTTCAAAATCAGTTCCATTTTCGTGTTAATTACGTCTAGGTCATAAATACTGTAGTGTAAATTTAATTTTGTCTGTCGTGCCCAGCTCATAATTAATCAAAGTCTGTGGCCTGGCTTATAAATTATCAAAAAATCTGCTGTCTGTGACCCAGCTTATAATTCACCAAAAAATCTGTTGTCTGTGACCTAGCTTATAATTCACCATAAAAATTGTTGTCTGTGGCATAGCTTATACAGTAATTCACCAAAAAATCTGTTGTCTGTGACCTAGCTTATGATTCACCATAAAAATTGTTGTCTGTGGCATAGCTTATACAGTAATTCACCAAAAAATCTGTTGTCTCTGGCCTTGCTTATAATTCACTAAAAAAATCTGTTGTCTCTGGCCTAGCTTATAACTCCTGAAAAAGCCTATTGTCTGTGGCCTAGTTTATAAACCATCAGTCTTCCCGCGTTCAACTTGGTGTCCAGTTCTCAGTAACAGATTTTGTTTGTTTGACTAGATCGTCTTAGGGGTAAGTATAATTGATTAAGGTCGAAGTAGTAATATGTTCCCCCCTTTACATTTTGTGAGGTAACAATGTACAGTATATCTCCTTGTAAATTATATCTAAAGGGATATTTTTTAGTATAATTTAGAATGGTGTAGTTGTCAGTGCTAGCTGGATTACAACGCCCGGGATGATAAAATGTATAACTAGGCGACATGATTGAATATGCATATTTTTTTAATACAAGTTGAATTTTTTTCTTGGTTCAACGTAGAGCGTCGAACATGAGTTCTTGTTAAGGTGTGTGTGTGTGTAAAATTTCAACCGACACTCGTAAACGAATACAGCCATGTAGTGTGCCACCTTCAATTTAGTTATGGAATGTTACTGATGGTTTGCGTGACATGGCGTTTTCACCATTCAAAAACATCTATGGCAAGTGACATATTGTACATCGTAATGACTTGGCAAACTATTGATTAATAATGTCGGATTGATACCTAGGTCCATAATTTATTATGTACTCTTTAGATCTTGGTATGAACGAGGATCAGTTTACGTGGTCAATGAATCGCAAGCACCGTTTGGAAATGATCCTACGCCGTAATTTGATCTAAACTGCTACGTATTAAATGATTATAGTTGAGCTTTTTGTGGAGGGGCTTATTATATTTTTACTGAAATCCCTAGGAGTTAGGTACTTGAATACTGGCACAAAATATGATTTATCGTTTTATGTGTGTGCGTTTGTCTCCTAGTAACACTCAACTGTATCTACAGCGCACATGCTAGTAGCTATGTAATATCAACACGTATCCTATAGTATCCTCGCATCTACCATATACTGTATACCTAAATAGCCACATACAAACAGCATACACAGTAGTATTTTAGGAACCATGAGTCTACCACATTGTAACCTAGTAGGTTGTTGGCAGCTATCAAACGGAGGTACTACCGCCTGGGAAGATATTGGAAGCTTAATGTGTCGTCTAATGGTAGGCCCTGCTGCTATATGGCATCACGAAAATTGTGACCAAGTCCCAGGTTGCTGATCTGACTTGCTGCCTCACACACAATTGCAGGGTCTCAATTGTTTCTCTTACTTAAACAACACATCATACATATATCGTTTCTCACTGTTGATTTTTTATTATTTTTGTATTTCTTTATGGTTCTTTATTATTATTATTATTATTATTATTATTTATTTTTTATTAAAAATTGTATTTAATTTTTAATTTTATATTTTTATTATAAATTTTATTTATTATTATTATCATCATCATTATTATTATTATTACTATCATTATTATTATTATTACTACTACTACTACTACTACTACTACTACTACTACTACTACTACTACATTTTCGCCCCCAGGCCCCGATGTGGGTCAGTGACCTGTGCCCGGGTGGGCTAATCCCCGTAAAAAAAATAATAATAAATAAGAATAAATAAATAAATCTAATATATATGTCCTAAATGGCCGCTTATGTCCGCATGACCACTTAGTTTGTGCATATTATACTGATCATGTGAACACCACCCGTATTAAAAGTAACCCGTATCTATTTACAACATTTGGTTATATGGTTTTAAAAATGTGTCCATACCAACTTTTGCTACCAAGTATCCGGTATAGAACCACAATAAAGGCGCCAGGTATTTTCGTCGGTCGTTTATTGTGTAAATTAATATATATATATATATATATTTTTTTTGAAGTTTGACACAATGAGTAAAGGATTAGTGTCTGCTGCTTCGACTTTGACTCTGTGTGCGTTACCTTAGGTAGTCTACAAGCTTTACCATCTCATATTTTAGGTGCTCGGGAAACAAGGCATTGTGTAAGTGTACTCAAATATACCTACGTACATATGCGTACACGTGTACATTCATAAAGACATTTTCACAAACATGCTATCTTGTTTACACTTAGTTTTAGCTTTGCCACATAGCTAATATTACAATGTTGGCAGTTGTGACGCAGGTTGAATCACAAAACATTAATTATAAATTTGAAGTAATATTTAAGATTTCTGTCAAAACGGATTTTTTTATGGAATGTTATCCAAATGAAAAGTAATGCACTTTATTTTATATCTGATTATAATTCAGTTAATGTTTATGGATTAGGGAATATTCAATAGATATTAAGAACATACGAATAAGGGAATAGAATGTTGTAGTAGGCCCCTGGCCCATGCTAGGTAGTGTGGTCGTAGTCAAGAGATGGGTGAATACACCGAGTGCAGTACAGTATAATACCATCCTCGTTTCACGAGGGGCAACCATTACATGCAGAAGAGCGACTTGCTCCAAACATGTTATTGCCATGGTTAGTTTGGCCGTCATAATTTCAATAAGGTATTAACAGGGAAGAGTATACAGTATTATTAATACAGTTGTAATGTGTATATAATATTAGGGTTTATTTTGTTACGTGGCGAACTAGTCGCTTAGGTGACTGATAACTCGTAAGTGATTCCGTGTGTCGATTTTACTCATTATTAATTCTCTTTTCTCACGACTTAGACAAACTTAAATAATAATTCACCTGATTCGTTGTTAGTAGTGAAAATTATATAATATTGTATATAATACACGATTCATTGTTTACAGGTGTGCCATTAATAATGCAAGTTGGTATGTGTTAGATGATTATCTGGCGATATGTAGCAACTCATCACAAGGGGACACCACTTGCGTAAACCCTCCATGGATTACTGTTATACGATAGGAGTCTAATTTTTAGTTAATGTGTTAGTTTCATTAATGAACTAAAGCACATAGTTTACTTCGAAAAGTTTGACATTCAGAGAGCACCATATAGCTGAGAGCAGATTAAAACTTGTATGTTGTTCAACTGGTATGAGAAGGTTGTTACATGTGGAAACTCGTCCCAACTTGAATTATCCGTAGCCTTCCGCGAGGCTAGCGCATGTTACCTTGATGGTATTTGTAGATTTATTTCCTAAGTTACTGTACATGATACATATAAAGTTGAAGTAAGATAAATAATTGATCACTTATATATTTTTAGCGGTTTAGGATTAAAACATTTTCCATTATTTGACGATCATAAGCAGAAAAAAATAAAGAATGAGAAAACCTAACGTGGGCCTGTAAAACGTGTCCGCGCTAGTTCATACTTGTCCACTTGGCCGAAGTTAGTTGCTCAGAAGTTTAAGGTGGAAGTCATTTTGCTCGTTTACTCAGTTTCTTTACCCTCCGAAATACTACTTGCTGGTGTACTTGGACTAACTCTGTGTTTGATGCTCGACAATGACGAGCGTGTTGTGATGCGGTTGAGAACTGATGGGATCTAGTGAAGTGCAATACTTGGTGACGGTTTTAACCCATATGAGTCTCACATCAAACCGGATAAGTCGAGCCGCCACAAGCTGCACTACCTGATAATGGATCTCCGCATCTATACGTAGTCAATATGACTGTAAATTTATATATTTAAGTAATTAGCATTAAATCAAAGCATCGAAATGCCTTAAGTAGGCATTGTCTGTGAGTGAGAAGCAGAAATTCATATAATGAGGTTCAAGAAAGCCCCACTAAGAACAGGAATGGAGGGCGTGGAAGGATGTAGTCTCACTGGCGTTATGTCCACCGATTCAGATGTTTCCAGTCTTAAAGAAAACAAGGTTCTCTTGCCGCTGTTGAAACCAGAGCCTGGAAGGGCAGGGGCCGCTGCGCTGCCGCCCAACCGAACGACCATCAAGAGGGACGCTTACAACTCTGACGAGGAGACCCAGGCGGCCCAGGCCAAGCTGAGGCAATACGAAGCCCTCGGACTTATCAAGGTTGAGGTGGATGAGGTAAGCACGCCCCTTCAATCCACTCGAACACCCGCCTTCTCAGCAGTAATGAGTCCACGTAGTGCATTTTTGCATTTTCTGTATATTCATTAACTTATTCCACATTGCCTACATTGAGTATTTATACACGGTCTGTGTACACACCCTCTGTTAAGCATTTCTGGCTAATGGTACTAGGCCCTCTTTGGTACTGCACCATGCAATTTCATGGTGCCATAAACCTTCTCTCAAATTAGGAAACGTTGGTTAAGGTTTTCAAAGGTTCGTTTGGTGTTCTTTTTAGTATTTTACCCTAAATTTTCCCTCTACTTCAAAGCCCTGCCCACTTTGAACAAGTAATATTGTTGGTAACTTTATCGGTTAAAATACTCGAAAATTATAAATTTCCGACGGAAACGCTATAGAAGTGTCTTAGAATTACCTAAACTACTGATTCCATCCTTTGCGTCCCCCCAAAATATTCATAAATGTGGAGAACATTAAATATTACCTTCGCATTGATGTTAGACAAAAAAAGAAAACAATTTGTCAAACGTCAGACTTTCAACATAAACGTAGTTCGACGAATTAACACAATTGTATTATAAAGCCGTAGTCTTCAGGTTGAGATTTGGCGGGAGTTAGGCATGTTTGGGAGGAGTAAATGACGCTGCGGCTTATGTTTCTGCAAATTATGCCGTTAGCTGCAGAACTTATCGTACATTTCACTGGTCTGTAGGTTCGTATGCTGGTGGCTAACGCCCCGCGTTAATGAATGTGTCATTGAGCTATATCTTTTGTTAATGTAAATAAACAATACCATAATTAAGAGAAGCTACAGGGATTTCCCTTTCTACATAATTTTTTATGCAAAGTTCGAGTGTAATGGTAAATTTAGGCGATACAGAGTAATCATGATAAAACTTAAGAGAAAAATGTTAGGATGCTTTATTTGATGTGCTCATTTAACTTGAGAATGCGGTATCTATAAGTCAGCTAATATTCAAAACGCAAGGTTTGTCAATTAGGCATTGTAATTGCTTTTGCAAAAATTACACCCATATGGCTAAGACGGTAAAAATCGCATAAAACACACGATCGTGTAAGTTGCAAAAACGATAAAATTACATTGTAAATATCGCCGTAGAATTTTAATACTAATACTTAATAATAAGTGTCATTTATCTCCAAAAGTAGATTTGTTTCAATCATTATATGTTTAGTCGGCGAGTCGAATAAATTACTGAACTATTGAATTGACAATACCAAAAAAAAAAAAAAAGATCACAAGAGGTGGCAAGAAACATAAGCTCTATTTTTATTTAATTCATGATTATCGATAAATATCCAGGATTCCTTAATACAAAAAAAGTAATGCCGCTGTCAGTGCAATTATCCTAAACAGATAAATTACCTCGTCTAGCATCTCGCATGTTATGCTCCATTACTGCCCAGATGGGTAATTTTTTTCCCCTTCGATTCTTGAACTTCATGTCATCGTGCCATATTCTATAAACTTGTTGTGTAGCCTGACGCCTTCGAGCCTGTGACAGGGTGTGACCGTACGACGTGACGGACCCTCGTGATGTATTCTCTCGAATCTCTTCAGTACTGAGAGTCTGGGAGTATTGACTTCTGCCGCGTCGCTGTAGAAATTGTCGTACCGGAGACTTCCAATGACGACTTGTTGCCACACAACACAACACATTTTATTTTATCCACTTCGTCAGGGTTGCCAGATGCTCCTCCCCAAAGCAGGACAACCTCTCCATAAAAAAAGGACAACTACCAGCACAAGTTTGTGGAATTAATAAAAAAGAGAAACCATGTTATATTTTGGTTGCATAGGTTTTACATTAAAAATGTAACGTATCTGAAATTTTAAAATTCAATGGACAAAATTTCACCTAAGGAAGTTGCCTCCTATTTGCCATCACTTCCGTAATAGTGCAGGTTGAACTGGAAGTACTAGGTTTCTGGCTACCTTCCCCTTGGTCATTTTTTTTATTTTCCTTGCTGTACATTTGACTTGTGAAGAGTGCTAGAATTTTTTCAGTAACTTCAAATCTCTGGTAACACCTGTCCTTATTGTGCAAGTGTGTTCTTACTCGTAAAATGACATCTAAAGAATCTGGGTTTAACTTGTTTCTTGCCTTGGACTTCCCATTCGTTACATGCGAAAATACTCGTTTAACAAATGCGGTACTCAAAGGAATACAATAAGAGTTCAGAGCAATGGTAGCTAGCTCTTTGTAACATTTTTCCGCAGCTGCATTTTCGTAATTGAAACCCACTGTTCACAACTCAACAGGGTTCTGGCAAATGTGACTCCTACGACGTGTGTACTGAACTGCGCTCATCTTTTGGGGAGAGGAGAGGGTGCATGAACATGTGTTGGACGTGTGGATTCAGTACAGGTCGTCACAAACAGGCGTTACAAAAATGATACTAATGGCTGCCCTTTTTAATTACAAAAAATATAGGACAAGCAATTTAAAAAAAAGGGCAGGTTGTCCTTTAAAAGACAGACCTGGCATCCCTGCTCTTCTCTGCCGCTAGGGCAGGCGCCAGGCGGTCACATTAAGTGAAAGGTAATGACAACATGTTTACTGTATGAAAAAATAAATAAATAAATTATTGCTGGTCAAAACTGCGGCGACGCAAGAGTTCAAACTACTCAAAGGCGTTTATTGTAACTTTTTGTAAGGCGTTTTAGATGCACGGAATAGCTGACGCGTCAGCTATTCCGTGCATCTAAAACGCCTGAAGTGAAATGATTAGTGATGCTGGGTGGATATATTTAAGTCCACAGTTTAGTTAGATATCAGTTTTAAGCACATTTGGAAAACGTAACTCATCTGCATTCTAAGTTAGTGGAAGTGTCGCTTTGCATTAAATTACACATTTCCGTTGTTCATCTTGAGTAAATGGATTTTTGTTTTCATACGCATAGCGTTTCATTATAAATTTAATTTCGTTTTATATTGATCATGCAAACTGACTTAACGTAACGTAGACAGTAGACGCATGACTATATACAGTATATATATATATATATATATATATATATATATATATATATATATATATATATATATATATATATATATATATATATATATATATATATATATATATATATATATATATATATATATATATATATATATATATATATTATATATATATATATATATATATATATATATATATATATATATATATATATATATATATATATATATATATATATATATATATATATATATATATATATGCTGATAACCACAAGGAAAGAAGAAAACACGAATTGATAGTAGGAACATCATAGAATCTAGTCTTATTAAACATACCGAAGCATTCAACATGAATTTGAGTAACGGCATGTACAAGCTGGACAATTTTGTATTTAAGAAGATTTGTAACCAGGTGAGAAGGTTGGGTCACCTGACCATCTGACCTGACCACCAACCGTTGTGTGCTATTTAAAGATTAGTAGGGTCATTACCTAATACCTGACCATTGTGGACCTGGTCTCACCCTCCTCTGTATATATACACCTTGGTTTGTATTTCTCTTTAGTCTGTACTCACCCCTGAAGATGTGAATTACACGAAAGCGCTTGGGAACTTCGTGTTTTCTTCTTTCCTTGTGGTTATCAGCATATACCTAGATCACGCGCACCTACAGTGATTTACTTGCATATATATATATATATATATATATATATATATATATATATATATATATATATATATATATATATATATATATATATATATATATATATATATATATATATGGTGCGGGGCTTTATAGAAATTGCTTGGCCCGCGTGCCACTGGTTAGGCATCTCTGCATTTAAACTGAGGAGACCTTTATTGTAAACCTAATAAAAAATATGAGTTTGGCTTAGTTGGTTTTCGTTTAAATTTTTTTATTTATCTCTTACCTATCTTTTTCTTGAATACAGCAGAGTACATGTAAGTTATCACAACAAAACAAATTCATCTTTATGGAACTTGGTAGGTGATTTTTTTAATGATACACCTGGAATATAAATAAAGAAAATTGATATATTATAAGATAAGTATCTACACCAAGAAGGACGTCCCCTACCAACCTCTCGACGTCCCCCTTGAAGTCGACTCTACCGACGTACACGGTACACACCATTACAATCACACTAAAAGGTATGTCCCTCAATATTGTCAATGCCTATGGCCTGGCACTTGACATTATTAGGGACCTGCCACGCTTTGCCATATACAGATAAATTGTACCAGGAATTTTCCTCCCACACACTCAACATTCTGTCACTTTATGTAACTTGCTGACAAAACCCATGATCCTTCAGGCTTTTACGCCCTTAATGCACGAGTCATAAAAGCAAGCATCAACTCCGCTTGCTTCCCAGATGGACGCTGTAAACACTACCTTGCACAGGATGTAAGGGGGTACACAATAAACTAGCCCCCCTTGGGGGCAATCTAAAAAAAATAATCCACAAGTGTTCACCCTCCAGTTGATTTTAATGGCCTTTCCACAAGAAGGGTTACAAATTTGTTGGCTGTTTATGATATATTTGTCAGAAGTACTTACAGAATATATTGTATACGGTACTGTATGTTCTATTTAATTTTTATTGAGTACAGTATTACCCCGCCTAACGCGGTTTCACTTAACGCGTTTTATCATATACGCGGTGCCTCGCCAGAGCTGAACTTTCACTTAACACGGATTTTTTCCACATATACGCGGTGAGTGTCCGGCTCGAGACGCTATTTTTAGATTTGCCCCACCCGCCACCCTGCCTGACTGCCTGTTTTAGCTCATAAAATTCATACAAATTACCCGGCCAGAATATAATTTACATTGCTGGAATTCTTATAATTTGGTGATCATTTTGAATATAAACATCATATATTTTGCATTAGACATACAAATTTTAGATAAATTTTTTCTCTGAGTAACTATGTTATCTTTTGTGCAAAATATATGACATTTATATTCAAAATATTCCTGGTCTTACAAGGAATCCAGCAATGTCAATTATATTATCCTAACTTTAGTTTGAGGTATTATTTATTACAAAAAAGTTAAGTATTCTGGTTTTCCCACACATCTCCTTGGGACGGTTGGTGGGGGGTGGGGGGGAGGGACCGACCGACCATCTGTTACCCTGTGAAGAATATTTTTTTTTTTTATTAACTGAAGATATTTGTTTTAGCTCATAAAATTCATACAAATTACCCGGTCAGAATATAATTTACATTGCTGGAATTCTTATAATTTGATGATCATTTTGAATATAAACATCATATATTTTGCATTAGACATACAAATTTTAGATAAAATGTTTAATCTGAGTAAGAATGTTATCTTTTGTGCAAAATATATGACATTTATATTCAAAATATTCCTGGTCTTACAAGGAATCCAGCAATGTCAATTGTATTATCCTAACTTTAATCTGAGGTATTATTTAATACAAAATGTTAAAATTTATTTTTTTCACCCCACATCTCTTGAAGGGACGATTGGTGGGGGTGGGGGGGAGGGTTGGGACTGACCGCGCGGTTGGAAGAGGGGGGGAGGCAAGGTGGGGTACTTTGATTGACAGATAGTGTCCTGAAGTTTTTATTTTATTTTTTTATTAACTGAAGATATTTGTTTTAGCTCATAAAATTCATACAAATTACCCAGTCAGAATATAATTTACATTGCTGGAATTCTTATAATTTGGTGATCATTTTGAATATAAACATCATATATTTTGCATTAGACATACAAATTTTAGAAAAAAAATTTTGTCTGGGTAACTATGTTATCTTTTGTGCAAAATATATGACATTTATATTCAAAATATTCCTGGTCTTACAAGGAATCCAGCAATGTCAATTGTATTATCCTAACTTTAGTTTGAGGTATTATTTATTAAAATTTAGTGGTTTTCCCCCAAAAATTTCTCAGAGAGGGAAGAGCCGGCAGTGTAGTGTGAGAGGGGGAGGGATTTGAGTCCATTATTTGAATGGACATTAACTTGGCGACTGTATTTCTCTATTTCTCTTAAGTATTAATTGTGTGCATGTACCATCATAAAATTAAGATGTTATTTTTACTAGAACATAGTTATGTGTCTTCAAAAAGTGGAGTTTGGGGGTCGGGCCGGTTTCTATTGGAATTAATCCCATATGTTCTGTTGTTCACTTAACGCGGATTTCACTTAACACGGGACCCTCTGGGTTCTATTGACCGCGTTAAGTGGGGTACAACTGTACTGTTATGTATATTGGGTGAAGGCATCAGGCATGTGTATTGTGTATGTAGGTACGGTATTTATCATGTTTTTTACCTGGAGAAATCTGGAGGTGCTCAGTTGGGAATGATATGTGGATTGCAGTTGTGAGAGGCAAGCCGTTAGTTTGTCTTTACTTCTGCAAACACAGGCCTGTTACCAGGATTTTCAAGGGGTCCTTTATAGTTTCGGAGGCAGATAATGGTTTAAAACTTATTTACCTGAGGTAAAGATCTTTAAAATACCACTAGCAAAACTATAATGTAGATACTGTACCGTGCTGTACTGTATACCAGTGACCTCGCCGATAGATCATGAATTGTGTTATATCATGAATTCTTGGGAATAATGTTTGTAAAATGAATATGTGCATTAATTTTAGTTGGAATGTTATGTAACTAGAATTTAGAGTACTGTACTGTATATGGGTGGTTGATAAGCACATTTCAAAGTGGTCAGACATTCCATGCACTGCTCTAATTACACATACAATACATTGATATCAACAACTTACATATCATTGCTCACTCTACCAACACCAAGTTTAATAAGGCTTAAACTTCTCTATTATCACATCAACTATTTTTTTATCCACTCAACTGGTCTAAATGCACATCTTGGTGTTTATTCCCATCTATTCCTGGCTCTCCACATATCATTACAGTCTCCTCCACTTCCTAAACACTAATTTTTTACATTTAACAGCCCCGCTACCATAATATTCTGGGACTAACACCCTTTTAGTCTGTTGCAGAACTCCTTATTTAGTCACTCTCCAATAGCTACTACAGTACCTCACTTTTTTCTCTTTATCCATCTAGGCACTCCCCTATTACCCTCACTTGTCCTCTGCTCATCTCTTCTTATCCTTTAGCATTGTTTTAACCATTTCTTGCTACTCCGATTACTTCCAATCTCATTACAAACACTTGAGTGTTTATATAATTGTTTTTCTTTTTAGTAACTGAATACAAACAAGAAGGTGAGGTTAGCAGCCTCAACTATGAGGGGTGCATCAAACCCCAAACAGATAAGCTGCACCTATGTTCAATCATTGCTAGATTTATTGACCATTTTCATGTATGGGGACTCAATGGACTGTCCCACTCAGGAATCGTGACCCATAAAGTTTCTAACTTGGGTGTGTTTAGAATATAGGCGATGTCGATAAATATAATTGCTTACTCCCTTGCTTAGTATTACTCTTTATTACTTTGTTTATCTCAAATACTGCAATATCAATATATCTGTAAAAAGTAATATTCCATGATTTCTTTTTGCAGTCAGAGGATTCTGGGCAGTTGTCACCAGTCTCTGTGGGAGAGACATCACTGCCCTATACCAACCAAGGGATGATGGTGACATCAATGGCCAGTCTCCAAACCACCAACACTCCATCAGAGGTCAGTACAGTAATTAAAGTACCATATTTTACGACAGGGAGTATTTAGGAAAAAAATTGTGTATTTTCCTCTTGTAGTCATAGTTTTCTTAAAATAATACAGCTGCTCCCCGACTTACAATGGGGTTAGGGACCCAAATCCAGGTCGTAAGTCGAAAATGCTTAAATAATACATAGAAAATCTAAAATGGGTGTCTCTTTTTCTTCTCAGCACTACAAAACTCTCACTTTTAAGCTTGCCAGCCATTTTAAAGTGAATTACAAACGAAAATATTGTCAGAAAACTCTCACTTTTAAGCTTGCCAGCCATTTTAAAGTGAATTACAAACGAAAATATTGTCAGTACGCATTATCAGCGCTAATCAATGACGCGCCAGACCTCGAAAATACGTAATTTGACAAAATTTTGGTACGACTGAGGCAGTCGTTTGTCCGGGTGGTCGTAAGTCAAGTAGGTCGTAAGTCGGGGAGTAGCTGTATATGCTGTACCAGTAAATGTGAGGAGTAAATAAAAATAATACCAATAAATAAGTAAAAAACAAAAATTCTGTATTGCCAAACTGGTAAAGAGAAGCCAAATGAAAGTTTAACACAGTCGCCATTTGCATATACTGTACTGTACTGTACTGTACTCCTTGGTTCACCATAGCAATGCAGACACTACCTCTGCCAATTCCCTAGCAATGCTCCTTTCCCTCTCACATGCCTCACCGCCTTCCACACCTCCCACTCAGCCAGCTAACTCGTGTGCAAAGAAATGTATATTCCCTATATGTGTTTGCCCTTAGGACAATTATTTCATTTACTTTTTCACAATATGTATGTAGGATGGTGTGTTCATGTAATTGAGTAAAAAATAAATGAAGAAAGCTATGTATATCTACCCAAAAATATGAGATGAAAAACAACCCTAGCACCTCATAGTTTATCCCAGTAGCCTGGTGGTTACAATGATGAGTCAACCCTGGCTGCAATACCATCAACGATGTTAACAGATGCAGATGTGAAAAGATAATTATCTGTAAATCTTCATTTGTATCAGTTGTTTGTAGATTTAAAAATAAATGTTGCAGATATGGCATTAATAGATTGTAATGCTTGTAAAAATTCAGAAATAGTTACTGTTTAGCTACCTCTGAAGAGTTGGGTGTCTGCTGTACGGATGTTAATCGTCTCAGGTTATCATCATCACTACAGTAGTTATAAATGTGTTCAAGTCAGCAATAACATATTTTTTTGAGTTGGCTTAGGTTGAATTTTGCCTACTGGAGACAATAACTGGGGGGATTCATTAGCTTACAGGAGACCTCAGCTTCACATATACAGGTAGGACTGATTTTTTTATCCATTTTTCAGACAAAAAAGTGCATCTTATATGCTGTAAAATACGGTACAGGTATCTATAAGTTGAAGTATCCCATGTGGTTTTTGAGATGTAGATATTGTACATTACAGTAATTTTCTTCAATCCATTGCAGGATGATGATGGTTCATCAGTTTCATATGTGTGACAATTGTTAATCACGTTGGTTATTGATATTTAGCACACTTCTACATTCTGTTATTTCATTGACAGTACAGTGATCCCTCGGTTAACGAGCGCCTCGGTTAATGAGCGCCTCGGTTAACGAATTACCTTCCATAAGATTCTTCACTTCGGTTAACGTGCAAACCCCCGGTTAACGAATTCCTTACGAATTTTTCCCAACATGTTTTCGCCTGCTCACCAGCTGTAGTATTAGTATGCCAATACAGTAATTGGTTTTAGGGCTTAAATTCGAAACCATTTGAGTAAATATCAAGAAGGTTGTACTATTCAATAATTTTCCAAGTCTTACATTAAAGTTTTTAGTCATTTTAACAATTATTTAACATAATTGAAGTACAGGGAACTAGTTTTTAGTGCACCAAACAGCCACTCAACACACCCAAAATGGCGTCAGTGTGTGTCCCTGTTCAGAGGAGGAAGCATCTTGCTTCAGACTCTCTTGAACATAAACTATTTTTATGTTTTTACAGTACAGTGAGTTCTGCTATAATGCGTGTTTTGATAACGCGAATTTGCTCTAACGCGATTTATGAATTAGGAACGATATTTGTATAACGCGAACGCTTGTTTGCTATAACGCGATTTTTGCTTACTATTTCTCCAATTTTGTGGTACAGTGGGGTATGCTATAATGAATCTAATTGGTTCTAGAACCTTGTTCGTTATAGCATTCGTTTGTTATAGGATTAATCCGTTCCAGGCCCCCAAATACAACCACTTAACACTGAAAAATATAATATAAAATTGTAAAAATTGTAAAAAAGTGCATAAATATGCATCTAAACCCCTGAAATAAAGAATATCATTAATATTTGTAATAATAAAACAATAAATTAGAAAAAAAAATAAATAAATTATGTTCGTTGTAGGAGTTTCGTTCGTTATAGCATTCTCAATTTTATAGGTAAAACCGTTCGTTATAGGAATATTCGTAGTAGGATCCGTTCGTTATAGCATACCCCACTGTATTAACTGTGAATATAGTAAAGAAGAATATCAACAAGAAGCGTTCTGGTGATAGAATTCCCGGTGATGATCGTAAAAGAAAGGATATAACACTTGAAGAGAAGCTCGATTTTATCAACCTCAAAATCACCCTTCTCCCCCATCAAGTAAAGTGTTACATTTACTGTATGATTTCATCATTAGATATGAATGTAACATTTATTTAGACTGTGCTATCCTTTGTGTTAGGCTAACTACTAAATTTTTTCGATTTCGAGTAATCTGCACCTAACCCTATTTTCTCCATAAGCCCTGTTATTTCTATTTCGCGATTTTCTATAACACGATATTTTACAAGAACACAATTATCGCGTTATAGCAGAACTACCTGTACAATTATTGGTCATTCTGAAGTTTATTTTACATATTGACAATATATAATGCAGTGCAGTGTTGATTTAAAGAAAATAAACTTGAATTACACCAATTGAACTAAAATTTTATTGTTGAATAGTTGCATGGGGTGACTTCTCTTCCACACCAATGCCTTCTCTTCTCCCTTCTCCTCCATCCCCATTCTAATTCCCATCATCATCATCATGCACACCTCAAAGTAAGTGTACTTTACTGCATTTATTTTTAGTTTGTATGTAAATTTAGGTGAGCTGGAACCAATTACCCAAAAACCCATTGAAACAGTGGTTTCGGTTAACGAATTTTTCGGTTAACGAGCAACCTTCTGGAACAAATTGTGCTCGTTAACCGAGGGACCACTGTATGTGTGACAATTGTTAATCACATTGGTTATTGATATTTAGCACACCTCTATATTGTTATTTCATTTACAGTATGCAAAACAGTTGATACTTAAACTCCACATGCATGTTTGAGGGGCAACATGTATTGAACCCAAGACATTACCACCCAGTTACCATATTGCACTACTGTACCGTATAAATAAACTGAAGGATGAGGGCACCTCACTTGGTATACACTTGGGAAAAAGTACCAGCTGAAGAAAATAATCAGAAAAAGAAGTGTACAGTACTGTATATGCAAAGGAAATATTGAATGACGACAACTTAAACATGGAAAAGAGCCATAAAACATAAAGGATGATGATTATTACCTGTATAGCTGATGTTCAACCTGCATCACCTCAAGGTTTATATATATCATGTGAGAAATAGGTTTTATGTAATTAAACTAAAAATATTTATTTATTTACTTATTTTCAGACTGTAATGCTGTGTTCACTACCCCAGAAGCAGGTTCAGCATGCTGTGATCTTGCCTCCGGTACATGTTTTAAGTATTGCTGTTTGTATGACCTTCTTGTACTTTTTTACTTAAATATGGCTGTAATTTATTCCTTTGATCAATACTGTGTTTAGTCTGCTAAGTACTATATTACAGAAATTTAACAGGGAATGCATTTTAATGATACATACCAGAAAATCTGTTAATGTATGACAAAAATCATAGCAAAAATCACTTCACAGTCACTAAAACAGTACAGTACAGTACTGTACAATGTAAGTACAGTATTAGTGATGTCCTCTCACTGAAAGGTAAAAAAAAAAAGATACCGATGATAAGTAACAACACTGATACTGACCGATAAACATTGACCTACATGATCACGGCCATGTGAAATCACCATAGAACAAAAGCTTCATACTTCAGTGCACTGTATGACTGCGTGACTGCAGCTGACAAGTGAACTGAGAGATACGTTCCCTATTCTGCTTTGGCTTGATGATGACCATGTTCATGCCAATTGTATACTGTACATAATAAATGGGGGTTTGGTCTTATTACTCACCATCGTTAAAACGGAATATCTCAGAGAGGGAGATTGTAAATCGGAGGATACCTGTACTGTACTGTACTGTATTTTCAATTTCTTGAACCAACTATCTGTTTGGCATGTAGACTTATCGTATTTTGATGAAATACAGGAAGTAGCTTCATTAGGACTTGTAGTGCTTCTTAAGGGTATTTTAGTGGATACAGTATTTGCAAGATTCTCAGTTTTTACTGACCATTTTGTCACTCAAGTAAGTGCATGTTTTCATGAAGTATATTAGGAGAGAGTGAATACTACTTTTTAAATTTTCTTAATATCTTTAGATGTCGGGGAGTTTTGTGAATTATAAATTTCATCCAAACATATACCTGCAATTTCACTTAACATTTAGCATCTAAAACAATTTTAAATCTCATGCTGTACTTGTTTCTTCCTGAAAGCTTAACCTAGAGTTTCTTTAGTCAGTGGTTCTGATAAGTTACTAATGTTCATTATAACCTGTTCAGCATACTCAGGTGCAGTCAACATCCCACATGGCTCCAATGGTTGGTGTGGTAGATGTTCCCGTCCTCAGTGATTCTGAAGGTGAATACGGATTTCAGGTTACAGTTGAGGACAAGGAGCGCACTACTAAAAGCCCAATGTGGTTGGTAAGTACATTATTCTTTTAAAGGATAGTTGTATTGGGTTTACCATTTGTGCCATGAATTATAGACAACAAATTGATGGGATTTCCTTGAGGTGAAATTGATGGGAGAAAAATCTTTATGGAAAAGTTGAATTCATGTCCTCAGGTACAATCCCCTTCTTTAGTGTGTTTACGGGGGTTATCAGATTTTGAGTGATGTGGAAGCGCTGTTTGTTTACATTCGACAGAAGGAAACTCAATAGTAAACATACTACGGAATCAAATTAAAACAAAAATATCAAAGATAATGATTTGTGGAATGTTTATATAACGAACGCCTGTAAACGCACTAGTGAAGGGGACTGTACCCATTGCTTATACTGTATCACAATAGACCCTCACGTACCTTCCCTAACATCCACTTTTTCCTGTTCTGGTGAAGAAAAATTTAGCTCCTGTGTATTATATTGAGTCTGTGTGTTATATTGAGTCTGCCAATTTTTAGTTTTGGTTAGTGCTTTGCTGAATTTACATCAAGTTATAAAGAATGCATTAACTGAGCCATCAAAAACTATGAAAAAAAGGTTTATAATTAATTTATATAAAAGTGAATAGTGTTGTTTAAAGATTGATTTATACATGCACCTGTACTGTATTTTTATAAAAAAGTAATACAGTATTGACAGGTAGACTGACCATAAATTTAATTATACATAAGGAAAATGATGTAGCTAAAGAGCATTGAAGCTTGACATGACTATTTAATATGAAACAATTGATCTGTTTTCTTTAACTTCTGAAAATACAAAATTACCCATCTATATAATGATTTTCAGTAAAGTCAAGTTGACGTATGTAACTGATTATTTTATGTAAGGAACTAACAGTTTTGCTTGATAATTTGGTATTTATACATTCTTGAAGGTCTAAGACAGGGAAATACAGTACTGTACAGTCATACTGTAGTTAATTCTGACTGGTTAAAGGAGTCCTACAGTCTTTGTTCTATGTTTTCAGTAAATTAACTTCAGAATTATCTAACTTGTTGTTTTTAAATACAAATATTCCCCGATGTACAATCACATGTTTTACAATAATTTGAGTTAACAATAATTTGGTTTTAACATCCTCTCGTAATTTAAGTTCGGGCAAAATCCACTTTAACAATGGTTATCGTTTGACAAAAGTCACTTTACGCGGAATGTAAACACTGGTAAAGCACTTCTTTCCCTTCACTAGTCAAATCCAAGATGGCCAATATACACAGAAACTGCTTTATCTACCTGCTCGCTGTCTCATATCCACCATGTGAATATATAGTCCTGCTCTTTGTTTCAACATGAACGCATCTGCCCACGCTCGTGTAAACAAATCGTGTAACAAACAATATCATTATTAATTGTTGTGTAACCATACAATTGCTGTGACATTTTGCCATAATTGGTGAGAGGAAAACATTATTTATTGTTCAGTTTTTGCTCTGTTTTGATAACAGGGGCCCCCCCAAATTCCTGGATTTTTATTTTGCGGTCCTCTATTACTCACAGATGACATTCTGGATGTACCCAAGAATGTCTGTGGTTAATTTTAAAGTTGCCGGCATTTCGCAGCTGGGACAGGGAACCATTCGTTCTAGAGACAGTAATTTCCTTTACCTATATTGTAAATATGTAAACACATACAAATAATCAGAAAAAAATGTATTAAAAATGTGTCAGTCTACCCTCAAGTCCGTGCTTTATTAAATAAAGCACCGACTTCAAGGTAGACTCACATTTTAATAATTTTTTCTGATAATTTGTGAGAGTATTTTTCCATTATTATTTTTTTGTGTGTGTGTGTGTGTGTACACACACACACCAGATATACAGTAAAGCCTTGAATAACGAGGTAATGTGTCCTCCAATATTGCAGTGTAAGGTGAATCATTGTATCACGAATCATTAATTGCCATTAAAATAAAGCAATAATAATGAGATGCATTCCCAAGAGTGACCTTTTCATATCTTTTGTGTGGCTTTTTACCCTTTTTTTCCCCCCAAAACAATACAATTAATGAAAATTGCAAACTATATTCTTTAAATAATGTTTCTGAATGCACCTTCGACAATATAAATGAATACTAATATGGTCACACAAGAGGAGATGGGAAGCCATTGTTTTCGTTTGTGTTTACAGCTGGGAGTCCGGGACGATAGTTCTACACGAGAAAATGAAGAAAATCAGACCCTGGTTGTAGCTGTAGGAAAATTAATGTAAAAAAATAAGTATATATATATATGTTTTAAGTAATGTTATTTAATGTTAATAAATGGAATAAAAGAAGTAACTAACCACTAATGGTAAAGAAACAAAAAGAGATGGATTGGGAACGCCAACATATACGTGCGCATTTAAGGATACCGCGTCATTTATCATTTCAAGAATATGTACGAAAGATTATTATTGTTTATTACTGAATGTGTATTTGATTGCATTAATCCTTAACCAGTATATGCGAAATGAACAATACAATTCATTTATAATACGTAGAATATTAAAACACACAAGAGGATAAGAGACGGCATTGTTGTCAGTGTTCACACTCATAATGTCGGTTATCCACCTGAAACTGAAGAAAATAAGACCCTGGTTGTTGTAGTAAAATTAATGTAAAAAATATGTATGGTTTAATTAATGTTATTTAATGTACAGTAGAAGTAATCACTGACATTAAAGAAAAAGGCGAGACTGATAGTGGAACGCCAATGTATACGTGCGCACTCAAGGAAACCGTCATTTATCTTAAGAATACCTGTACAGTATGTACAAAAGATTCATTATTGTTTATTGCTGAATATGTACTCGTACTAGAGTGCTATGCTCTAACGAATTGGTTCCAGAACCTCGTTCGTTATAGCATTCGTTCGATGTGCAGAGCGCCTTAGACCCGCCGGCTTATTCACTGCTAAATACAACCAATTAACACTGAAAAAATTCTGTAAATGATAAAAAATACAGTACTATCTTACCTTAGTGTTATTCAGCATGCAGGTACCCTAAACACTGGCACATCACTATCACTTCCACTGGGAGTCTTGGCTTTAAGGTCCTCAAACAATTGTTTAGCCTTCTCTCAAATTATAAGCTTCACTAATGTACCACCTGCCATTTCTTTCTCCTTTATCACACACTAGATAAATTTTCCATCTCTTCAATCACATTACACTTTGCTTTGCTAAGTCTAAAGATTCCCTTAGCACGCTCAGTTTTAACTCCTCTTTATTCTTCAAAATCATTACATATAGTCGATTTAGCCATCCATATTCATCACTAAGTTTAACAATACTTCCATTCTCACATTTCTTTACAATTTCTTTCTTAGTTTTCAAGGGTTATTAGCTTTCTCACTGCTTTGGAGCGACTCATTATTACAATTGTATGCTTGTATAACAAAATAGTTATACAAATAATGCAATTTCATCAAAAGACAGAAATTTCAACAATAACAGTGGTGCACTGGCTACATAATGAGACAAAGATGGCGCCTGGCGCTCTTGTTTGTGGATCGGCAGTACAACAATATTCATCATGGCGAGAATAGTCCGTATTCATCGCGTTAGTTGTAGGAGTTAGTTAGTTATAGCATTCTCAATTTTATAGGTAAAACCGTTAGATTATAGGGAATATTAGTAGTAGGATCCGTTAGTTATAGCATACCTCACTGTATTTGATTGAATTAATGTTTATATATGTGAAATGAACAATGCAATTCATTAATAATACATAAAATATTAAAACACACTAGAGGATACAAGACAGCAAAGTGGTAAAGTAAAAAAAAATAAGGACAGCCAATGAATATTGTGCGAGTTTTTACTCAGATGACGAAGTCATCAGGTTCAACTCTGGCTGAAGCTGTAGCTTTCCATAAAGCTGTTGCTGAAACTGTTACTGATCCTGAAGTTGCTGTTGAAGCTGCTTATGATGCTGAATTTGATGGTGTAGCTGAAGTTGATGGTTTAGGCCTTCGAATAATAAAGATGTTGAAAGAACCTTGCACAGCTGCTTTTCTCGTTGTACATCTCTATGTAGAGTTCATTTGCTTTATTTAAATTTTAATGCTCTGTTCTGTTAATGGATCCACTTCAGAAAATATGTTCATTGGTTGCTCCATATAATATCCACAGACCTCTCACCTTTTTCATATCGTTTTAACACATCTAGTTTCTCAGCTAAGCTTATACACTTTCAATTCGCTTTTGAAACACTACCAGCACTTGCTCTCTTGCTCATGTTGAATAGGGATGCAAAAATACTGTATACAACCTGAGAAAGTTTTTCTCCTGTTCCTGTTCAGATACGTGAAAACAAAGGGACCGCCAGTTCCAACTGTTGTTTACTGGCGATGCGCATTACCACTCATTAGCCAGGCAACTTCTTTGCGCAAGGTGCTTTTCTTTTCTATTTTACAGTAATTTTATTTATTTTTCATAATTCATATGGGAATTTAGTTATTATTTATATGAAAATGTAATTTTACTTTATTTTTATTATAATTTGGTTGTTAATACGAATGAAATATGGACGTAAATTGAATTGGGTCCTTAAATATGGAAAGTTGTTGGTCGAACCGTTGTTATCAGAGGCTTTAGTGTACTATACAGGCAAAACAAAAAATATTGTCCTAAGGGCAATACTGTGAAGTGATTAGTGTAATTCTGTAACTTTGAACATAGCTAGCAAGCTTCCTGCTAATTCGGAGTCAGATTGCTATCACCGCTCAATCAACAAGAGTTTGCTTAGCCTCAGAGGGGAAATGTGATTACGTCCAGGCTTGTTAGTATTAATGTGGTGAGTGTTTAATTTTGAAATTTTTTTTTAATTACTGTGGGATCGTTTTTTCTGCAGTACTGTACATATCTTTGTCGGAAAGGCCAGGAACATATCTCATGTTACAAGGGTTGCGATTTAGGTTAGGGTTTTCAGGAATGCAATTCTATCACAAATTGGGGGATACTTGTACAGTACATATTACTATTTAAGTTGGGCGACCAGGGAATAGTTATTATAGTCATCATTATCTTAAATCATTTTTTATTTTCAGATGAGCAGAATCACTAATAAATTATACACAAATATAAATAAAGCCGTGCCATTTGAAATTTCCCTTAAGAAGCCTATTGACATCTCCCAGTTCTCCATTCGAGCAGTTCCAGTATTCTCCAGTCCCCAGTTTTTACGTACAAATGTCAATCGCTGTCCCAATCATGCCGCACCTGCAGACGCGACCAATCATGGTAAGTTATAATGTGTGTGGATTCAAGAATATATGCCTCCAATTTCTGTTATGTAGCTGATATTTGCTCTTTGTTACCTTAGTAGCCATAAAAATTTTATAAACTGAATGATATGTTCGTGATGATACTGGAGACACTGTTTTAGTAGAACATGATACTTCAGTTAAAGGACTTCCTACCTCAGTTTGAAGAGGTGAATAAACACATTTTTACCTTTTGTTCTGTAAACAATATTAATTTCTTATCTTTGTCAGATTTCCCATTCACCGAGCACGTTGTGAGGGCTGACCACCCTGGGGCTCGCTATGTGACAAGTTCCTCAGGGCGTTTGTCAGTTGTAGTCCCATTAGACACACTGCAGGATGGGTCAGAGTACACTCCCATTCTTCTCAGGTTTATGTGCCTTGGGTCTTGTGTTGGAGGTATTAATCGTAGACCCATTGCCATCATACTTACACTTGAAAACCGGTAAGTTTATTACAGTACTGTACTACAGTATTGTATTCACAAATGATTGTAATACTGTATATATACAGTGGTCCCTCGGTTAACGAACACAATACGTTCCACAGAGTCATTCGTTAACCAAAAATTTAGTTAACCGAATCTATTGTTTCAATGGGATATTGGGTAATTGGTTCCAGCTCACAGAAAAGTAAATACAAAGTAAAAAAAAATGCAGTAAAGTACACTTACTTTGAGGTGTGTATGTAGAAGGTTCCTGGTTGATGATGGGAATTAGAAGTGGGGGTGGAGAAGGAAGAAGAGACAGAAGTGGGGATAGAGGAGAAATCACCTTTCAGGGGACCCATGCTTGATGCAGTAATTTTGCCAATAAAATTTTAAGTTCACTAGGTGTAATTCAAGATTATTTTATTTATTTCAAAACACTGCACTATATATTATCAATATGTTAACTAAATTTCAGAATGATCAATAATTTTAATGTAAAAATTTTCAAGACACCAACAAAATCGATGTTCACTCCACTGTAAACAAAGCCAAACTGACGCCTGGTGGGTGAGTCAAGTGGCTGATGGGCGCACAAAAAACTAGTTCCCTATGCTGTACATATTATCAATGTGTTAACTAAATTTTAAAATGACAAATAATTTTAATATAAAAAATGCAAAAATATTAAAGAGCATCAGCTGATGTTCACAACAAAACATGTTTGTCGTAAGGATTTCGTTAATCAAAGTTTGGTTCATTAACCGAATTGAATATCCTTATGGGAGGTAATTCGTTAACTGAAATTTCGTTAATCGAACTGTTCGTTAACCGAGTGACCACTGTATATATATATATATATATATATATATATATATATATATATATATATATATATATATATATATATATATATATATATATATATATATATATATATATATATATATATATATATATATATATATATATATATATATATATATATATATATATATATATATATATATATATATATATGTATATATATATATATATATATATATATATATATATACACACACACACAGTGGGGTATGCTATAGCGAATCTAATTGGTTCTAGAACCTTGTTCGTTATAGCAATCGTTTGTTATAGGATTAATCCGTTCCAGGCCCCCAAATACAACCACTTAACACTGAAAAATATAATATAAAATTGTAAAAATTGTAAAAAAGTGCATAAATATGCATCTAAACCCCTGAAATATAGAATATCATTAATATTTGTAATAATAAAACAATAAATTAGAAGAAGAAAAATTAAATTATGTTCGTTGTAGGAGTTTCGTTCGTTATAGCATTGTCAATTTTATACTTAAAACCGTTCGTTATAGGAATATTCGTAGTAGGATCCGTTCGTTATAGCATACCCCACTGTATGTATATATATATATATATATATATATATATATATATATATATATATATATATATATATATATATGTATCTTGATAAAATCACACGGGAAAATGGAAACAACGGAGTACCTTAGCTTTCGTCTTTATTCAAGACATCTTCAGAGGCAACTAGATTACATGGACAGAGAGAGGCTTAAATATACAGGGTGACCTAAAAACATGAGGTCAGGTCATAATGATGACATCCACTAATCCCCACACCAACACAACCGTAGAGGAGCTTAAGAGAAGGGTGGTGACGTGACTAGACAGGTCAGGTCAGAAAAAAGGGACCCACAAAATAACTGTCATACATCAAGATCAAAGGTTTTCAAAGCAGTTTTAACCTTGGGCCACTGACAAATAAATTTATGTAACATATTATCAGTTTTGAACTGACCATCACTAACGAACGCCTCAGTTAACGAAATTTCTGTTAACGAATTACCTTCCATAAGACTCTTAATTTCGGTTAACGAACAAAATTCGGTTAACGAAATTCTTACGAAAATGTTTCGACATGATTTGGCTTGCTCACCAGCTGGAAGATTAGTCCACCAATACAGAAATCGGTTCTGGGGCTTACATTCGTTAAAATTGGAGTAAATATCAAGAAGGTTGTACTATTCAATAATTTTCCAAGTTTTATATTAAAATTTTTAGTCTTTTTAACACTTATTTAACATAATTGCAGTACAGAGAACTAGTTTTTGGTGCACCCATCAACCACTTCACTCACCCACCAAGGCCTCAGTTTGTGTCTCTGTTCAGTGGAGGAAACATCTTGCTTGTGGGTCTCTTGAACACAGAGTATTTTTATGTTTTTACAGTACAATTATTGGTCATTCTGAAATTTATTTAACATACTGACAATATATAGTGCAGTGCAGTGTTGATTTAAAAAAATATTCTTGAATTACACCTAGTGAATTTAAAATTTTATGGGTGAAATGACGGCATCAAGCATGGGGTGATTTCTCTTCCACCCCCACTTCTAATTCCCATCCTCATTATCATCAACCAGGAGCCTTCTACACTCACCCCTCAAAGTAAGTGTACTTTACTGCATTTTTTTTAGTTTGTATGTAATTTTCGGTGATCTGGAACCAATTACCCAAAATCCCATTGAAACAATGGTTTCGGTTGACGAAATTTTCGGTTAACGAACGACCTTCTGGAACGAATTGTGTTCGTTAACCGAGGGACCACTGTATATATATATATATATAATGGAAGTTGCAGTTGGTCTGTTCTTTGTTACAACCTTCATTGTCCAGTGTTCATACAGTACAATACAGTTCATGATACTGTATGTAAATAACTTTTTCTAGTAACATAAAGTGCTTCACACAAATTCATTAGGAAAATGATCAAGAAAATTTTAATATTACAGGATTCCACCAGACCTTGCTCACATTTTGTGTTGTCCATCACTTGTTGTTTGTTGTATTCTTTGTAGCAGAATTTAGTTAAATTGTCCTTTGAATGATTTAAGCAAATTTGAGAGATAATACGTTAAGATGGAGCATTTAAGAACATATACTGTAGTATATGGCACCTAATAACCATTCATCACTTAGGAGCTCATGACATGTTTCAATCAAGTATAGATGCAAAATTTTTATAGTATATGTGGAGCCTGATAGAATTAGGTTTTAGGGATGAAAATTTGAAATATACAGTACAATACAGTACAGTATTTGTGAATATATCCAATACTTCCTCCGTGTGGTGATTTATTTCTCTACCCAAATTTTATCTATACAGTATGGATATACACAGTATATGTTACTGATTATAATAACATAAATATTTAGGAAAGTCCAACATTAGCCACTCAAATTTTGATTGATTGCTGCTTCTCTTATTTGGATTGTCTTGCATTAAAGTTAATTTTTCTTACAGTGTGGGTGAAGTATGTGGCAGGAAAATGATTGATGTACGTGTATGTGCTTGTCCAACTCGAGATATCAAAACTGATGAGCAAACCATTTTGAACAAAGGAGGAAAACGGAAAGGGAGTACTGTTGTTCAAGTGAGTTTTATAATAAATGCTGCTTTCTGGTAAGGGATTTTGAGTTTTAAGTAATTGAGAAATACTATTGTGTCAACTTTCCCGATCCTACAAATTTACTTGATGATCTTTATTTAAGTCACATTTATCTCTATGTACTACAGTATAATGTAGGGACTTACATGGTGATGAAACTGTTGCACAGTACATTGTTTCATCCTGGAATGCAACTAGGCTGTTATGTTCTTCTCCATAGGTGTATCCAACTTTGAAAAAATATATGCTGGTCTTATCTCTCCATCTCATATTACTGTACCTCTTAAATTCAGAAAAAAATAATTTTTTTTTGTACATAAGGGAAGTTTTGCTTGTTATTTTTATTTTTTTTTACTTTTTTTTAGCATCCCTTGCTTTTGATGTAGCTCATTCATGCATCCAATTTATCACCTGTCACATGTTTTAATACTGCCTGTCTGTCCATCCATCTGTTACCATCTTGATCTAAGAGCTTTTAGGTCAGAATACCGTCCACTGATGAAAATTATATTAGTTAGATATCCTTCCATTAGAGGAAGAAAGGCACTGTCATTTTGGGATCACCATTTCAGGATCAGTATTGCTAAGACTGCATTATTAACCTTTGAACTAATATATTTATTAATATCAAAGAAAATGATACAGTACAGTGAAGCCTTGAATAACGACGGTAATGTGCCCTCCATATTGCAGTGTAAGGTGAATTGTCGTATCGTGAATCATTAATTACCATTAAAATAAAGCAATAATAATGAGATGTGTTCCCAAGAGTGACCTTTTCATATCTTTTGTGTGGCTTTTTACCCTTTTTGCCCCCAAAAACAGTACAATAAATGAAAATTGCAAACTATATTCTTTAAATAATGTTTCTGAATGCACCTTATTCAATATAAATGAATAATAATATGGTCACACAAGAGGAGATGGGACGCCATTGTTTTCGTTTGTGTTTACAGCTGGGAGTCCGGGACGATAGTTCTACACGAGAAAATGAAGAAAATAAGACCCTGGTTGTAGCTGTAGTAAAATTAATGTAAAAAAAATGAATATATGTGTTTTAAGTACAGGTAATGTTATTTAATGTTAATAAATGGAATAAAAGAAGTAGCTAACCACTAATGGCAAAGAAAAACAAAGAGATGGATTGGGAACGCCAACATATACGTGCGCATTTAAGGATACAGCGTCATATATCTTTTTAAGAAAATGTACTGTACAAAAGGTTTCATTATTGTTTATTACTGAATATGTATTTGATTGAATTAATCTTTATACTGTATATGCAAAATGAACAATACAATTCATTAATAATATAATACACAGAATATTAAAACATGCAAGAGGATAAGAAACTGCCTTCTTAGTGATTACACCCATAATGTCAGTTATCCACCTGAAACTGAAGAAAATAAGACCCTGGTTGTTGTAGTAAAATTAATGTAAAAAATATGTATGTTTTAATTAATATTATTTAATGTACAGTAGAAGTAACCACTGATATTAAAGAAAATGGTGAGACTGATAGTAGAATGCCAGTATATACGTGCGCACTCAAGGAAACCGTCATACAGTGACCCCTCCGTTAACGAACTCAATCCGTTCCAGAAGGTCGTTCGTTAACCGAAACCATTGTTTCAATGGGTTTTTGGGTAATTGGTTCCAGCTCACCGAAAATTTCCTAAATTCAACAAAAATGGTAGAAAAGTTCACTTACTTTGAGGTGTGTATGTAGAAGGCTCCTGGATGATGATGATGATGATGGGATTTAGAATGGGGGTGGAGGAGAAGGAAGAAGAGAAGGCATTGGGGTGGAAGAGAAGTCACCCCATGGTGCCATTTCACCCATAAAATTTTAGCTCTCTGGTGTAATTCAAGATTATTTTCTTTAAATCAACACTGCACTGCATTATATATTGTCAATATGTAAAATATATTTCAAAATGACCAATAATTTGCTTGGAAACACAGAAAAAAGGCATTTAGTTGAAGAGAGTCTCAAGCAAGATGTTACCTCCAGTGAAAACAGAGAGAGACTAACTCCTGTTTGCTGTGTTAAGCGGCTGGATGCCGCGCATTAAACTAGTCACTTTACCTTTCAATTATGTTCAATAATTGTTAAAATGACTAAAAATTGAATATTAAACTTTTAAAATTATTGAATAGTATAAACTTCTTGATATTTACTAAAATAGTAAGGAATTTAAGCCCTAGAACCGATTAATGTATTGGCGGACTGATACTAAAGCTGGTTGCCCGGTCAGTGCAAGCGAAAACATGTTGAGGTCGGTTCGTAAGAACTTCGTTAACCGAATTTTTTTTCGTTAACCGAATTGAAGATCCTTATGGAAGGCAGTTCGTTAATCGAAATTATGTAAACCGAGGTGTCACTGTATATCTTAAGAATATGTACAAAAGACTCATTATTGTTTATTACTGAATATGTATTTGATTGAATTCATTTTTATATATGTGAAATGAACAATGTAATTCATTAATAATACGTAGAATATTAAAACACACATGAGGAGACAAGTCAGCATTGTTTTCGTGAGTGACGATAGTTCTACATAAAAAAATGAAGAAAATAAGACCCTGGTTGTAGCTGTAGTGAACTTAATTTAAAAAATTGATTACCTGTATGTATGTTTCAAGTAATGTTATTTAATAATAATAAATGGAACACCAGAAGTAGCTAACCACTAGTGGTAAAGAAATAAGGAGAGACGATTGGGAACGCCAACGTATGAACAGTAAGTGCGTACATGTGAAAATATATCGTCATTTCTCTTCATATGAATATGAAAGCAACGCTTATTTACTGTTCATATATGTTTTAAATAATATTTCCGAATGTAAAACAAAAATTCTACTCACCAATGGTGGTAAAGTCTAAAACATAAGGACATCCATTGGATATTGTGTGAGTTTTTACTCAGATGACAAAGTCTTCAGGTTCAACTCTGGCTGAAGCTGTAGCTTTCCATAAAGCTGTTGCTGAAACTGTTACTGATCCTGAAGTTGCTGTTGAAGCTGCTTATGATGGTGAATTTGATGGTGTAGCTGAAGTTGATGGTTTAGGCCTTCGAATAATAAAGATGTTGAAATAACCTTGCACAGCTGCTTTTCTCGTTATACATCTTTATGTAGAGTTCATTTGCATTTATTTAAATTTTAATGCTCTGTTCTGTTAATGGAGCCACTTCAGAAAATATGTTCATTGCTTGCTCCATATAATATCCACAGACCTCTCACCTTTTTCATATCGTTTTAACACATCTAGTTTCTCAGCTAAGCTTATACACTTTCTATTAGCTTTTGAAACAACACTACCATCACTTGCTCTCTTGCTCATGTTGAATAGGGCTGCAAAAATTCTGTAAGAAACCCGAGAAAGTTTTTCTCCTGTTCCTGTTCCGGATGCCTGAAAACAAAATGCCCGCCAAGCTCTGACTGTTGTTTACCACTCATTAGCCAGGCAGTTTCGTTGCACAAGGCACTCTTCATTTTTTTTTACAGTATTTTTTATTTTATTTTTTTTATCATACATATTGGGATCTAGTTATTATTTATATAAAAATGTAATTTTTTTTTATTTTTTTTTTATTTTGGTCATAAACACAAGTGAAATAAGGACATAAATTGAATTGGGTCCTAAATTAACTAGGGTTTTAAATATGAAAAGTTGTTATCGAAGGCTTTACTGTACAGTAGACCCTTGCCATTCGCGAGGGATAGGTTCCAAGAAGTGGCGCGAATTGGTAAAACCGTGAATAACCGCTTATATATTACCTGTGCACTAATATACAGGTATACCTACTGTATACTGTGTATGAAAAACTTAAGTCACAATACTGTACTTACATTCATATGTGGAAGTCTGGAGCTTGTTGAAGTGGTGCACTGTACCTAGGGAGACCTGGTTACTGAAGCATAGTGGATTATCAGGATCACTGGTGGAAGAGGGTGATGCAGTGGTGGTTGGTGGAGAGGTGGGTGGTGGAGTGGTGCGCAACCGGGAGGTGGATTCGTTCACACCAAACAACCGACCAACTGCGGCAGCACTCGTCCCCTCTTTTAACTTGTCTCATAATTTAATTTTCTTTGCCATGGTCATCACTGACTTGTCCTTTCTGTTTCACTCCGCTAGCATCACTAGCACTGGCACTAGGCAGTCTTTTTGGGGCCATTTTCACAAAGAAACCTGAAAGTTTTGAGAGTATGACACTGGATGCTAGGTCACGGGTACTGGGTGAGGGCAAACAGAGCGGGATGAGATGCCGCGGGCGCACGGGGTGACTCTTTGCGTTGAGGGAGAAGCCACCCGAGCCACCAGCTGCTTACCGTGAATCGTCGAAATTGTGAATCGTAAATCTGCGAATGGGAAGAGTCTAATGTATTGAGAGAAAAGCATCCATATTGATTTTGGGGTCATTCGGTCAGTGGTTTTGCTGAAATAATAATCACACTTTCTGTACTGTGACACAAGTTTCCACACACACAGATGAACATTGTAGGTACCGTTCCCTTATGGAGAGGAAGGTTATGGATTTTGTGATTCCTTGATGAAAGGTCAATGTCATCATAGTTTGAA
Source organism: Homarus americanus (assembly GCF_018991925.1). Lineage (NCBI taxonomy): Eukaryota > Metazoa > Arthropoda > Malacostraca > Decapoda > Nephropidae > Homarus > Homarus americanus. The sequence goes on along the minus strand of NW_024726235.1, from coordinate 7,320,303 downwards.
AGTGATTTTTCTGGCTTCTGTACCAAACTCTATTTTATATAATTTTCCATGCACCAATAAACATAGATATCTTAACATGTGGAAGGTTTGCTAACTTTCAAAGACAAATTTATGTGGTTTGAAAATACTTTTTAATTTTTCTGTATATAACTCTCTCTCTCTCTCAATATCACATCTTTATTTTTCCATTTACACTCTTTACTTCTAAATATTCAAACTACCAAAGTATAATTTTTTGCAAATTATTCTCTCTCAGGAAAAAGTATCACTGGTGGCTAGGAAAAAGCCAAGGACATTGGAGCCAAAGACTGAACCCCAGGATGATGATGATAAAATGTTTTACATTCCAGTAAGTATTATGATTTCGTGTATTTTTTTTGTAGCATCTCTGTGTCAACTTATTTTTAAATTAACCTTATTATTTTATGTTCTGTACTGTAGGTGACCTATATTCAGAGTTGTAAAGTAACTAAATACATGTAAATTTACTTGAGTACTGTACTCGAGGAACATTTTTGGGTATTTACTTTTTGAAAAGTAGTCACATTTTTTAGTACTTTTACTTAAGTATGGTTTTCTAATAATTTTACTCCAATACATTTAAAAACAAATATCGTTACAGCTGCTCCTCGACTTACGACGAGTTAGGGACCCAAAACCAGGTCGTAAGTCGAAAATGCGAAAATAATACATAGAAAATCTAGAATGGGTGTCTCTTTTTCTTCTCAGCACCACAATTCTCTCGCTTTTAAGCTTGCCAGCCATTTTAAAATGAATTACTAACGAAAATTTTGTCAGTACACAGCACAATCACTAAAGTTGGGACTTGAAAATACGTAATTTGACAAAATTTTGGTACGACTGAGGCGGGCGTATATCCGGGTGGTCGTAGGTTGAGTATGTCATAAGTCGAGGAGTAGCTGTACTCGTTACATGCAAACTAATAATATATATTTTAATTAATTAATTATTAACCATAGTAAAAGAGTTGTGTGGGTGGAGGATATGGTGTGGGTGTAGCCATGAAGGGTATGGTGTGGGAAGACACCACACGGTCATATACCTAGAGGTCTCATGAGGTAAGGAGACGTCGGGTCAGGTCAGGTCAGGTGGCAGTGGCCATGACAGCGGGCTTTCCCTTCGATCTTTTTGTGTCCATTAGCACCTTGACCACCCACCTCACCTAGCCTACCATCTTATCACTCCTTCCCCCATCAAATCCCCTCTCTTCTCCCCCACCTTTCCTTCAGGGGCTTGGTTTTTCTGTTAGACATCAGTTGCTCTCTGCATATTCCTGTACCTAAAATGAATTTCAAAGATGATGTGATTTTAGAATACTTTACATAAATCTGAAGTTAAAATTCTGCTTGAATAATTAAATACCACTGTCCCAGCATCCACCAGATGTTATATGGTGTGAAAAATTCAGCCACTCATCAAATAAAGTCACCACAGCCACGCCCCAATTAGAGGGACAGTTCACGGTGAGGCGTCAGACTCCGTCATTATGGAGGCAACAATCATCCACAAATTCCTCAACTGAAGGAGCTTGACAGCTACTTGACATGCCCAGGGGATGGAATGGAGATACTGAGGTCTTTCCTGACATTATAGACATTATGTGACTTATTTCTCAAGCTTGTGAGTCTGTTTAGTCAGGCTGGGCTTGTTATTTATTAGCTAATTACTGTAATTTATTACACTCCAGGGGCGACAAGCCCCTAATACATTGGTACGCCTGTCTAATAGGACACGCCATGAATTGTGATATGGAGACAATATTGATATGATTTAGGGACAATGGGAGTTAGCACCCACCAAAGCTTGGGTAGCGTACAAGAATTAAATCTAAATTATTATGAATAAGTAGGTGGTGAAATATAGTACAGTATTAGTGACTTGTCCTGTGGTAGGAGGTCCCTAGCAGTGGGACAGTCAAGGCAATGATGTTGAAGGGTGTTAGCGTTGGGACAGTTACAGAGTTTACAGGAAGAGAAGTGTAGGTCATCTCCAGCTTCAGATATTTGCCAGATAGGTCTGTATCCTAACCTAATGCGAGCAGAGACAACATTATGTCTGCAGACCATAAGTCCACGTCGATGATATTTGTGTGGATAAGGAAGAAAGTGATCATAGTGTTGGATGGATACATTTTCAGCCCGTTCACTATCCCTGTGATGGATTGTAGGGAGAAGAGTGGCTGAACGTATTCTCTTTTGGTGGTCATGCTGAGATTATATTTAGGTCTAAAACAGTGGTTCTCAACCTTTTTTGGCTGCGACCCTAGATTTTCCAACAATACAGTGTCATTACCCTCAGGCATATAATATATTATATAGCTTAAATGTTAAGCAAGCATTTGTTTGACTATGATAAGTACTATATTTTTTAAATTGTCTGAAGGCCCCTCGCGACCCTACTGAGGACACCCTGCGACCCTGATTTGGGTCGCGACCTGAGGTTGGGAACCACTGGTTTAAAAGATCCTAATGGACAGCCATTATTTTGAGAATCCATTATTGATTAATCTCAGTAGAAAGATTTGCAAATAAACATGTGTAATGCTGTGTGTTTTATTTTTATCTTTAGTTAATTAGTTTTTATAATTTATGTGGATTTATTTTAATATTTCAGACAATTAATAATTTTGTTGTTACTTTTTACTTTCAGTGCCTGTACTGTACTTGAGTTCTTTATGAATGCGGTACTTTTTTACTTTGATTACATTGAACTTTGGATACTTTTACTTCTACTTGAGTAACATTTTGCCAATGTAACAATACTTCCATTTGGTAACAAAGTCCTATATTAAATTTTTATTTGGCCTAAAGCTTCTGTCTAGTGGTTTAGAATATTGGCACCTGCAGAAAATATGATTAGGGACTTTGAATTATGGACTGCAGAAACCTTAGTCATAGAAATCAAGCAATAATTTGAAGTTATGAAGATGTAATCTCTCAAGATGTATTTGCTCCTCTTGAACCTGAAAATTTTGCAGTCTAGAGGTGAAGTTATGGGGTTTTGTGATGTTGTCTAGCACTCAGGATGGGTTGGAGAAAGGAAACTCGCAATGCATTTTCTGTATTTATATTGTATTGGATGTACAGTGCAGTTTGGTGCTGGGAAGTTGCTGCATGGTTAGAAGCGTGGAGTAGAGAGAGCTGTTTGGTCAGGAGCTTGCGGGGCTCAGGTAGAAGAAGAGAGTTCACTGCGATGTTGAGAGCTTATATAGCGGAGGTAGGCGTGGCTTGACAGCCGACTCCGCTTTGTTAGACCATGAGGCTTTGGCTGGGGAACTTGACAAGGGATCTGCTGGTCAGCGACAAACGGCAGTTGTAGTTGTAGGGGAAATATCCACTACAATACTCCCCCTCCCCTCTGGACGGTGCAGGAGACTTGTTGTCGGCAGGGTTGTATCCCACATGTGAGACATAACGGGCGGGGGTGTGGATTAGCCGGCCGCTACGGGAGACAACTTTGTCTAGAGACACGAGATCTGTGGGAGAAGCAGAGGTAGAAGGAGGGTTGTGGGTAAGAGAAGGTTGTTCTGGCGAGGAATGTGGTGCTTCTCTTGCGGCAGGTACACAGTCCTCAGTGGCGCCGGTTGGGGTGTCTGGGTCCATAAGGTCGGCTGCAGGGTTCACGTCAGGGGCAGTAGGTACCTGAGGATGAAAAGAGGGTACCCAGAAATGTTGTGGGCGAGGTGGTGCTGCAAGTGGCAATGGTGGGCAGACTGGCGGAGGAGGTGCGGGATGAATGTGTTCAGGGCGATGGGAAGGCTGGCGTGGGCCAGTAGCCTTGAATGCAGAAACTGCCTGTCGTAGTGTTTGTAGTAGGTCGTGATGGGCAGCAGGAGTGAAGTGGTCAAGGTCAGAAGTAAGGCGTGTGATGTGCTGCTTGATAGTGTCAGAGGTTATGGCGCCTACCAGTCTCCGTCGATGTCGCTTTGTCGTGTGGTTGCAGGGAGCCTCACAGCGTCTAGCTTTAGCACCAAAACGTTGATGGTACCAACAGGGGGTATATACATTGTGCTGGGGGCTGCGTCTGAGGCAGGACGGGTGTGTTGGGGTCGGTAGGACGTAGTGCATGGGGAAGGAACAGGAGCAGCTGCTCTAGGGTGTCCGACCTGCAGTGTAGGGACAGTAGCAGGTCCCGCATGTCTTGTGAGGTGTTGGTCGTGGGGAGCGCTGGTCAGGTTGACGAGACTGGGGGAAAGTGAAAGTGTAGCCACTGAGTTGTGTGCAGAAGCATGGCGCACAGCAGTGTATTCGTGGAATACTCTGTCTGCCGTGGCTGCATAGGTCGTCGAGGTAGTAGAATAATCCAATACTGAGAGGACAAGACGAACTTCTGCAGGGAGCTTCTGAGTGTGAAGCTGGTGCAGGATAGTGTCAGGAAGCCTGTGTGTGTGGCGGGAGTTCAGTTTCCGCGTCTCGTCCTAGAGACGTGCAGGCGTGGAGTTGCTGAGGGCGAGACAGGATAGGTCTTGTAGGAGACTGGTGTCAGGCCACTGGTATCGCCTCTTGAGAGCATCACATAGAGCTGCGAATTTGTTGTCAGCTGGAGGGTTGGTGATGGTTTCTCAGACTTGTGTGGCGACTTCTGTGGGCAGGGAACAGATCAGGGTGCCGTATTTCTGTTCGTCTGTAGCTGTAGAGCCAATGAGAGCTGCCTCCGTGTGGATAAGCAAGTCTTCAATGTTGTGATTGAAGACTGGGAGAGTGATCCGTTTCTCCTCCATCCTGTGTGAGTGCGTTTCTCCGGGGGTCACCATTTGTGGGGTTTCGTGATGTTGTCTCGCACTCAGGATGGGTTGGAGAAAGGAAACTCACAATGCGTTTTCTGTATATATATTGTATTGGATGTACAGTGCAGTTTGGTGCCGGGAAGTTGCTGCGTGGTTAGAAGCGTGGAGTAGAGAGAGCTGTTTGGTGAGAAGCTTGCTCAGAGGAGGTGATGCTTGTTGCGGGGCTCAGGTAGAAGAAGGGAGATCACTGCGAGGCTGAGAGCTTATATAGCGAAGGTAGGCGTGGCTTGATAGCCGACTCCGCTTTGTTAGACCATGAGGCTTTGGCTGGGGAACTCGACGAGGAATCTGCTGGTCAGCGACAAACGGCAGTTGTAGTTGTTGGGGAAATATCCACTACAAAGTCATAACAATGTATACTTACATATTAAATGGGTAAGTCCTCTTTTATAGGGATTATTCATATGAACCTTTTGACATAAATTACATAACCGTGTCATTCACAGTTCTTGTGTCACAGTGTATGCAAGGTTCTGTGGTGACTTTGTTAGTTTCACATCTACTATGAAGTAAATATATACAAAATTATACATCACAGGTGTCATGGATATACTGTACTCTTGGAATGCAACCCCTCCCTTTATTTTCTTTCTTTGGCTATAAATATAAGACCCATGAGTTTTGAATTTGGCTATATAACAGCAACTGTCATGACACATTAACATGATTTTACAAGGGCTTCCTGTACCTTGAAAGTTCAGTTTAATGTTGATCTAAATCTGACTTATGTACAGGTATGTGGAAAGTAGGGTGAGAATTAAGAGGTAGAGTATTAACAAAGATTCTCCGTAATAGCCAGTTGGCTGATGAATGGGATGATTTCCGACATTTTTGAGCTGTTGGAATTTATGGCTACATTGTAGTCTAGGAAAACAGTGATTGCAAGATTATAACATCAGTGATCATTGATTATATTTGTTTGTAATTTATATGTAAGCACTGAGGATACATAGTGTGTCTGTGTGCAGTATACAATACGTACACTTGTGCCAGTACATTAATGTAACTGGATATTTTTAGTTAATGTCTTTATATAACAGGGATTGTGCCCCTCAAAAGCACACTGGTCGCAAACCTTATATGCAGTAAAATTTGGTGATAACATATTTGCGAGTCTACAATGAAAAGAAATTGACAGCAGGAGGAGGATTTATCAAGAGTTTGTGTATTTGTTAGAGAGAAGCAAATTTTAGAGTTAAGTCCACTGCAGGGATTTGAACCTTTAAGTGGAAGCTATTGAGTAAAGAATATTTTCAAGTTGAAACTGAAATAAGCTTTCTACAGATTTAGTAATACATGTGATTACAATTACAGTATGTTGGATTATTCGCAGGTTCGTGGCCATCAGTTGTACAATTTCTTGCTTGACATGAAAGCTGTATACTACTGCAATCATCCAGACTATGCCGCTAAATACCCAGATGATAATACTCGGCCCAACAGGTAAGTTATACATTTTCACTGACAGTAGTTACATATTAAAAGTGTTTCGTGGTTTTTATTTCAGCATGTTAGTCATCCGTTGGTTTTCATATGCTGTTAATATGCACATTTACAGTACTTTGATATACTGTAATAACAAATAAATATCATCACTAGACAAAGTGTAGAATACCAAATTTGAATTTGTGTATCAAAGATGAGAGTCACAGATGATGGTCAAAATTAAAAATCTTGTCTGGATCATGCACTTTGTGCTTAAGGTTGGGAGTCTTTTTCATACTTAAGGTTGGGAGTCTTTTTCATACTTAAGATTGGAGACATTCTCCATTTATGGTTGGATGCAAGTATCTTAGGTGATTATGTTTGACATGTCAGTTTGTCATGCTACTTGTTAAATCAAGAAGAAACAAAGAATTTATTTCAGACTTGAAGCGCTGTATAAACATATTCAGGTTGGAGGGGAGGATTAGCTTTAGGTGCATGACTTTTGACTGCGGTACAGTACAGTACTTTTTTTCTATAAATATATGGTGGCATTACGGAGTGATATTTCAGCAACACTGATTACTATGCCTCAAACTTGTTACACACTTCATGGTGATTTCTATGCTGTGTAATTTCCTGATTTGCTTTAGACATACAGTATTACACAAATACCACAAGTTCATAGTGTGTTGTCTTGTAGTATTAAGAATTTTTTGGGGTTGGCATCTGAGTTATAGGCTTAAGAGTAGTGAATGTCACTTTCATGGATTGTCTCTTATAGTACTGTACTGTATCACTTCCTGGGTGAATGACAGTTAAAATTTAGACAGTGCAATAAATCCCTGTGCTGTGTCATGTAAAGTAAGGGATACAAGCAATGCATAGTTTAATATTTTTATATTATTTTCTTGTACATAAATGTATCTAATTAGTATAGTCATCAATGCATCATACAAATATACTGTACTGTGGTCTTTTTATAATGAGTGATGAATTTCCCATAACTTTTGTTTAGAGAGCATTGTTGTTTTACTTCATGGTTTTATTATTGTTATTATTAGTAGTAGTATTATGAGTATTATTATATTATTATTAATTTACTATTCATTCTCCCAAAAATCTATTTAAAGCACATATTTGAAAGGACTTGGTAAATATTTGTGAAATTGTGTTTACTTCTTCATTTTAATCAGTTAAAGCTAAACTCTAGAGCTGGGGCATACGAACTTTTTGCATAGAGGGCCACAATAAAATCATTTGATGTACGATAATCCATACACTCGATACATTGCTTTTAAAATTCAAAGCTAGTGAAATTTAAAGCTCAAAAGACAAGATGCTTACTTACGGTGTTTGTTGACTGTGGAATGAATTGTTAATGGCATGGGTGACTTTGTACTTTGCTGCACTAAGTATGCATGTGTCTGGCTGGATGGATGACGTAACAACATGAAGGGCATTCAGTAGGTGCACATCGGTAATAGAGGACCTTAATTTGTTTTTAGTTATAATAATTTTTGAAAAAGGATGTTCACATATTATGTATGCTTCCAAACACCAGACAACATTTATGAGTGAGCCTTGGGTGTAGGGGTCGCAGACAGGGTTCATGGTAAATTCAGAAGTGGGCCACATTGAAAGGCTTCAAGGGCAGCATTCGGCCCTAGGGCGGCAATTTACACAGCCCTGCTCTAGAGCATACATTATTGTAAAAATGTGCAGTAATTTTAATTTGGGTTTAAATTTTGAATTGCTGAGTACAATAGCTTGAAATTTATATAAATTAGTAAGTCCTGGAGTTAACTTAAAAAATAGTGGTGCAATTTTTTTATGCCTGTGTAAGTAAATTAAAGAAAACCTTGTTTGTAGGAGAGACTTATTAGCTCATTGGACTGTTTTAACAATTTGATCAATATTTATTAATACATCTTCAATTAAGATTTAACCAAATTTCAGAACTCAGTAAGAAGAATAATCAAAAGGCTATATAACAGAACAAAAATAAATGTATGGCTTATTTGAAGATGATTTGGGGGTTAGCTACCCAAGGAAACACAAGTATTAGTGTTCAAAATAAACCTTAAATTGAGTACAGTACAGATTTGGAGAACTGACAGGTGATTTCATAGTGCTAGTAAAAACACATGAATATCATGAAGCTGAAATGCTTGGGACCAAGAGGCTCTTTGGAAGTACCACAGGTAATTTTAGAAGTTTTAAATTAGATAAATTTATATTTCAACAGTGTGGCTTGTGATGGGTCACTGGTGTGTGATGTACAGTATATATGAATGGCACTACAATTGACAAATTTTTATAATAAGACAGAGAAATATACCTGCATATCTAACAAATTGATGAACATAAAAATTGCATTAGAATTTTACTTAATGTGACATAGGTCATTGAAAGGTCCATATTATGACAATAAAACCTTGATAATTCAGCATGTATGGGGATCTGGCCTTGTCGAATTATCCCAAATTCCGACTTATCGAGGCACTCCTCCCCCCCCCCCCATCTACAAAAATACAACATTAAATAATTATTTGCCCATATACATATACAGTACTGTACATGTAATTTCTAATTTTAAAAAAGTAACACTTACCAGCACTTCAGGTAAAGAACGAAGCATTGTAGTAGGCAAGAGGCATGGTAGGTGACACAGAGGCATAGTAAGTAACTCAGGGGAATGGTAGGTGATGCAGGGGAAAAGCTATGTAAACAGTGCGGCACTTATGTACTGTAATTTGGTACCTTATACAAAATAAAGTATAAATTTAAACAAAAATCATATAATTCAAGTTTTGGTATGTAAGTACAGTAAACACGTATCTTATAGGGATATTATAGGCCACCCTTGTAAAATTGTTTTCTTCATTACAGAACAAAAGAGTAAAAATTAAAATGCTCAAATGTAACTTAGAAATAAAGAAAATATTATGTAAAACTATAAAATAAGAAAAATGAAGAGCATGTGTGTGTGTGTGTGTGTGTGTGTGTGTGAAGGCCACTCAGTGAGCTGTACTGCTTGGCTGACGCATCCACCTCCACCTCCCTCCTATGTGACGTCACTGCATACACACACACACGCACACATACATCATAGTCAACTGGTTGACTGCCTGGCTGAACTATGGCATCACTTAGATGATGGTTTAAGTGTGGAAGGAGCTATTTTTTTAAATAAAATGTGTGCTATTGCATTTTATGATATGCTTTGTATCAATTTTATTGTTTATTAGCAATTTTTGTTTAAAAAGCGGTTATAGCACTACAGGTGTCAGACATGCAATTAAATGACTTCAGTTGCCATTTGATTGTTGGACTAAATTAGAAGTTTTACCAAAGGGGACAAAATTGGGATACTTGGAAGATTCAGATTGTTGGGATTCAGATTAAATGAATTGCACTGTAAATTAAATAAAATCTATGACATTTGATTAATAGTGGAGATGTTCTGCATACAGTAGCTGACCTGACATGAATGGGGAAAGTTGTTGGGTGTTCCTGGGTTAGTACGACATGAACCAAATTTTACCAGGGAGTGCTGAGTATTAATTCTGGTGCCTTAGATACTCTGTGGTGCAATGTATAGTTTTGTACTGTACTTTATACCCAAACTATTGGGGTGCTACAGATTCCTCCCTTCCCACGTCCATGTACTGGGTGGAGTGAGCCAGCACACACCCAACCACAATAATAACAAACACCAGACTAACCAAGCGTGGAGTACAGCGAGGCGAATCTTATCCACATGGCCAAACATGCCGAGGTTTTCCCAGATAATTTTATATAACTTGGCATTTTCCGAGTTTTTTTATAATAAATTCTGAGACCATATATGTGCCGAATTATATGAAATTCCGTGTTATCAAGAGTTTACTGTACAGTGGTCCCTCGGTTAACGAGCACAATCCGTTCTAGAAGGTTGCTCGTTAACCGAAACCATTGTTTCAATGGGTTTTTGTGTAATTGGTTCCAGCTCACCGAACATTGCCTAAATTCAACAAAAAAGGTAGAAAAGTACACTTACTTTGAGGTGTGTATGTAGAAGGCTCCTGGATGATGATGATGATGATGGGAATTAGAATGGGGGTGGAGGAGAAGGGAGAAGAGAAGGCATTGGGGTGGAAGAGAAGTCGCCCCATGGTGCCATTTCACCCATAAAATTTTAGTTCTCTTGGTGTAATTCAAGATTATTATCTTTAAATCAACACTGCACTGCATTATATATTGTCAATATGTAAAATCAATTTCAAAATGACCAATAATTTGCTTGCAAGCACAGAAAAAAGCGTTTAGTTGAAGAGAGTCTCAAGCAAGATGTTACCTCCACTGAAAAGCCTGTATGGTGGTGTGTTGGCAGGCTGGATGGCATGCATGAAACTAGTGACCTTACCTTCAATTATGTTCAATAATTGTTAACATTACTAAAAAATTTAATATTAAACTTTTACAATTATTGAATAGTATAAACTTCTTGATATTTACTAAAATGGTAAGGAATTTAAGCCCTAGAACCGATTACTGTATTGGCGGACTAATACTACAGCTGGTGGACCGCCTAATGCAAACGAAAACATGTTTAGGTCGGCTAGTAAGAAACTCGTTAATCGAGGGATTGCTCGTTAACCGAAGTTAAGAATCTTATGGAAGGTAACTCGTTAACCGAAATCTCGTTAACCGAGGCGCTCGTTAACCGAGGGACCACTGTACTTCCATCATCTGCCATAATAAACAGTGGGACTACCAGCTGCATGATGCTTACAACTTCATATCTCATCTTCACTAAACTCACTTTTGGTACATAGATACATTTTACTGCAGGAAAATTAATTATTTTTTATTATTTCCTCTAAATACGCACCAAGGTCTGTCATACACTTGTTCAGTCAGCGGCAGTGAATATAAACTATCGGCATGTTTACCATGCACCCAGATTTTTCTTATTTATTCTGAAGATGTATGTGAAAAAAAAAATGCAGTATTTCTTTATCTATTTGTTCTTTATTTGTATTTGCTAATTATCTTAGAGCTGAAGAATGAAAGATGAATAGGTAGGATGAAGAGGTTGAGAGTGGAGTCAGCATCTTAGAACAAAAATGGTCTTGGTGACTTGAGCAGTTTGACTAACCCCACTTATAAATTAGTTTATCCGTGCTGGCTGCTTTGGCTTCACAGAAGTTTTATTTTATTTTTATTTTTTTGGGGGGGGGGGTAGCACATGGCCTGATTTGCTTTCAGCATAAAACTTAAGTAATTTGTCACAATTTCTTTTGTAAGCCATAAATTGTGATTCATGCACTATATTGGTCATGGAGGTTCCTAATCAGGTTTTTGGAAAGTTTCCACTTTTTCTTTGATATATTGCACTTGGTTATATGTGGTTGAGGGAGGTCCTTGATCATAGATAACATGATTTTGCTGTTAAACTCAGTTTACCTTCCCCCTCCCTGGTGAGTAGTGGTGCAGCTGCTGCTGCCTATCATTTCTGCACCACTGTCTACAGTATTGTTCTATTAAATAAAAGTACAGTAATGGTGTCCCTACTATAAAAGTGGCCTGGCAATAGGAAGAGCATCCAGCTGTAAAGTTTCCTTTAAACTTGGCTAATGAAAATTGTGTCATTAGGTTATCTTGGCTAACTCACAAGTATGGAAAATGGCTATAAAATGGTGGGGGTGATGATGGAAAATATACAGTACTGTACTGTACATTTAAGTAATTTGTACTTGCCACAAGTTTGAAGATCTTCCACACCTGAAGATTTTAACACCACTGTCAGTGGGAGTTAAGCTGTGGATGTAGACACTGCTCCAAATTATGGGTAACTGTGTCATGATCACAGATATGTGCACAGGGGTCACAATTATTAATTCATGGTTAACTCATTTCATGGTTTAATGATTCTGGGATAACTGCTGGAGTAATACTGTATGTAGGAATTTTATGGTCATAATTGCTATGTTAGCAAATTATAAGATGATAACTGGGAAATTTTGCTGTGCCATCTTATACAGCATTTGAGCGAGTGATTGTGGACCAGAGAAGGTAATCGTGTTTTCATTGACACTGTGTGACCACCAACTGACCACAGCTTTTTTTGACAAATTAGTGACTGGCCATGATACCAGCATTAACTGGACAAAAATATTAGACACCGCCAACCAGCTTTAAAATATATTTTGATTGTCCTTTTCAATCCTGAGCTGTTGGTTGGTCTCTTTGCAGGTTGCTGGACGCTTAGGTTGGAGCCACCCTCAGTCACCATGTTTGTCCAGGGCCACTGTTGGATAGTGATGGGATTTGGTGGGATAATTTAAACCAAATTAATAATTTTATATATACAGTATGACACTTTATAAAGAAAAGAAAAAAGTATTTGAATAACAAGATATATTTTAAAATATATAGATTTTTTTTAGAAATGCAATTAGCCCAAAGATTAAATCAGATTAGATTAGATTAATTAAAATGTGGATACTGTATACTGTAAATATGCATTTAAGCTGTTGGCAGTACACTGTCATTTATAATCTCAAAAGGTGTCATCGCTTTTACATGAATTTTTATTATATGTATTTACCATCTAACTGAAAGCTTCTCACTCCAGACAATGCCAAACATCTTATCAAACTGTCTGTATTTTTTATATATAAGTGTACAAAAATCAATAAAAATAGTAACAGAACATCATTTTAATAAGCCTGATATAATTTTACAATGTAATAGAACTTCACAGAATAGATAAATTCTTCACTACACTGTAATTGATCAGTGCTAAATTACATTTCACTCTACAGAGATAAATAGATAATCCCTTCACTTTTAATATTTTCTCTCTTGTAATTTTTTCCTAATACTGGTGCAGGGTGGCCAGAATGAAGAGCAACACAGTCTTTCCCTTCATTTGTTCACAGTTACTTGCTCAAATTATTATTATTATTATTATTCTGTGCTTGTCAATATGAACTGGCATGTACAGTTGTGGACAAAATTCCCTGAACATTAGGAAATATCTGGCATCTACTTCGGGGTCATGTATATGATTGGATTATGTCTAATAATGCTGCTTTTCATCACCTGTTGGAACCATAAAAATGGATATAAACGAACATTCCTTACCCGGTAATACAAAGAATTCTGTCAGAATATGTTAAAATTACAATCCTACCTCGCCTAATGATCATCAAGTACTTGCATGTCAGATACTGCCAAGTGTCTGGGGAATTTTGTCTGCAACTATCTGAGTGCATGTGTCATAATGCTTCATAATATAAGTATTATACTGTATACAAGTATCTATTGGTGCCTAAATGTGAAAGCTGCTTTACTTGTTGATTTCTTTCTGCATGAACTAACTTTTTGTGTGACAAAAATGCTGATTGAATATACAGTATTTTGAGTTCAGCACTGTGTATCAATGTATGACTAATGATTAACAGTGGAAATTATGAATATCTTTAGGGTTAAAAAGCACAGACCGATAAAGTTAAAATCCTTATGCTCAGGAAATTGTCCATTAATAATTGTATTTCAGGAAAAGGTATGCTATAATATTAGCCATCTTATAATAGCCCTTGGAAGAGGCTCATTATTGAGGTAAAGTGATTTGCTGGAATGCAGATGTTTGCCTTAATGGTTATTTTCCCCAAAAATTTAAATCAATGACCATAAAATGGTCATTGCCCAACAGACACCTTTGCCCGAGCACTACCCCTGGACCTTAAAATGGATCTAGGCTCTTTGTACCTTTAACACATTTTTCACCCCATACATAATTTCACCATGTCATCTGTTATTATGAAAATAGCATCTATGAATATTACTCAGCATGTGGTACATTTGCTTAAATGTGTTCCTACACCCCCTGTGGTAACCTGTGTCTTCAACGGCTTCATAACAGTAGTAGTACAGTAGTATCACTATTTATGAATGAATGGGTATTTGAACCTTTGAACCAATGAAGATATTGAGTCAATTCAAGTGGCAGGGTGTAGAGCTCTTAAAGCTGGTTTTGCAGATACCAAAGTCATATTAATTGAAAAGATTATTTATAGTAAAAATTGCATTGTTTTTGATGGGTAGTGTTTGCAGTTTTATTAATATGCATTGTTGGAGTATAATTTTCATTACATGGAAGCAATAATGTATTTAGACCACACCAGAAAGTCAAAGGTCATTGTACTGTTTGCATAAAAGCAAACAATACTAGGTATTACCAGGAACCAAGCGCCAAAAAGTATAATAAAAAAAAACTAAACATGCTGGTACTTAAGTCTTAGTTATTATTATAAAAATTACAGTAAACAATGACTTGTATTACCAATATTAAATATTGGTAATACAAGTGAGGTAGTGGCTTCCTGTCTATTGTCGCTCGACATTATTGGAAGATGAAGGAATAATGCATGGAGAACAGAACGGCACTTCCCTCACTTAGTGCTGTAAGCCTCCTACTAACACACACCACCCACTCTCGCTCCCAGCCGCCTCCTCCCTCTGTTTTCCCCCTATTGGTGCGATAAGACTTGTCACTCAGACAGGAACATATCACGCTACGTGCCACCAGCCTTCACTCCCACCCTCCTCTCTGTTTTGTTTATTTTTCTCTCAATGGTCCTCTCTCCCATTAGCTAATAAACGGGAAAATAATGAGTCGCTATGAACGAGAGAGGGTACGACTGGGGGCCTCGGGTACTTGTCCCCATCTCCCCCTCAGTGTACCTCGAGGAGCAGATCACGTGCTGTAAAGACGCTTTTACCTACCTTCACTAATAAGGCTCTCAACCTTACAAATATTGCTCTACTGGGACAGTTTGATTTTCTGCAGATAGAAGAAAGGTTGGGGAGTACAGATAATACTATAACACAATTTTTTTTCTGGGGGAGGGGGGTGAGGATGGCTGTTGGCCCCATGTCTCACTTGGCGCCTCAAATATTATACAGTATACTGTAACATTGACATAACACTGTCTACCTCTAGTTTTTTTTTTATTGTTTGTACTTCTTGATATACTGTACAGGTTGCCAATCCCTTATCCGAAATCCTTGGGACCAGGTGCATTTCGTTTTTTGGAATTTTTCGGATTTCAGAATGGTTAGGTTTTTTGTTTTTTTGTTTTTTTTAAACAGGGATCAGCCCACCTGGGCACAGATCACTGACCCACATTGGGGCCTGGGGGCTAAAATATAATAATAATAATAATAATAATAATAATAATAATAATAATAATAATAAAAATAATTCATAGGTCTAGGTCATGTTTCTCACTTGATCTTTTTTTTCATTCTCGTATTTCTTTATTATTATTATTATTTCATTATTACAGATTTATTGTTATTATTATTATTATTATTATTATTATTATTTTTATTTTTGTGTATTTTTTATTAAAATTCTTATTTACTACAAATAATTATTATGATTACTGTATTATCATTATTATTATTATTATTACCTGTATTATTATAGTTATTATTACTATTACATTTTCACCCCCCAGGCCCCGATGTGGGTCAGTGAACTGTGCGCGGGTGGGCTAATACCCATTAAAAAAAAAAAAAAAATTGCTCCACAATTTTTTTTTTCGGTTTTTGGATAAAGGGTTGTCAACCTGTATTAGCATTTGTACTGTTTGGGTGTGAAAATACTCGAGTCATGCTAGACAAGTGTCAGTTGCTGCTGAGCAGTTTTTCACTTGGCAAAACAGGCTCAAAGCAATACTTCAAGAGCCATCACGGCTTCAGGTACACTGGGTTGGAACCTTAAGGTAGGTTCACACTCATTTTTAACTCCATAAATGCTTCCTGTTTTGAATCCTTGCATTTTTCCTGCTTCATTCTAGTCACCTGGACCTGTAAGCAGTTTTTTCAATTTATAATTATTTTATTAACAGGATAATTGTTACTGGTATTTCACACTTTTTTTCTTATGTTAGCATTTACCAGTTACTTTTTCAAATACATACAGGGAATTGTATACAGTATTGAGTGTTACCTGCTGTACATATAGTCCTCACAGATACCTGATGGTGTGTCTAAATGTGGTTGACAACATTCTTTGTACAATGGGTCCAGTTGATGCCATGCACTTCAGCTTGGCCATTCAGTTACAGTACTTATTTTTAAAATTTTGGTATTTGAACTTCATCACCTTTCAAAATTGAAACAAACTGTTCGTTTTAGGTAGTCACACCATTATCAATATATACAAACCAACTTTAAAGAAAATTTAAGTCCTGCTTATGTTATTGCTGATGATATATATCTTGTTTTTGTCAACCTGTCTTGGTATCCCAATCACTCCTCTAACCCCAACATACTGTCCACAGTTGCTCTGTAGAGGCTAAGGGATATTTTTTGTACAGTACAGTACTGTGTCTGTCAGCATGAACTGTGCCTAAGCTAATGTCCTCCAACTTGATTTCAAGATCAGTCCACCATTCTTGAATAAAATTTTAGTTGAATGTCATTGAGAATGAATCTATCAGACCACCTTTCCCCTGACTGCTTATATACTACAAGAATTAAGTGTGTAACTCCTTTGTGATATAATTTGTGACATATCCGGGATGATTGGTAGGAACTAATGGAGTTCTAGATGTGATGCAACCAAGATGGATTGTGTTTTGTCTTTATTGGTTTGTAAAGTGTGTTTACATTCTTCACTGACTTTCCCAATTCTGTATCAGTGTTTATGCATGGGTTGCTAGTCATAGTCCCAGGCCTGTGACCCATACTTTTTATGCACATACCTCAATCCACATGCTTGTGGCTTCTCTCTTTTTCCTCTTAAAAGAGGAAGAATATATTGCCAGGAGATGTAATATCGTAATATGAATGTGGTATGTGGTTCTGCATATTATATCTAGAAGCTCTTTGTGGAGAATTTCTGGGGAAGTGTTTTATGCTGAGGTTGAGCTCCAATGCCTCTTACCTTGAAGCAAGTCACTGTAACATAGAATCCTCAAATAGATGCTCTACCCAGGGATAAGATATTACATTTTGGGACTCATTGATGTGTCCTCTTGGATTTATTCTTTGTGAGTTGAATCTTTAGGCAGTTTTGTTTGTGATGAATGAGAAATAAAAATTTCCAGTCTTTGTTTCACTTATCATCAATGAAGAATATTAATGGATTAGACACCTTCTCCCAAGATTGGAGGTATATTTATTTTTTCCTTTGTCTAGAGCAGTGATTTTCAGCCTTTTTCACCTCACGACACAGTGAGTCAGGCACTAAAATGGTCGAGGCACACTATCAGTATTTAAGTATAGATTTGAGCATTTAAAAGAAACTGAATGATAAGAATGTGTTCATAATTAAAAAAAAACTAATAATTTATTAATTTTATTGCCAAAAGTATATTGTTGATCATGGTTTTCAAAATAATTTGAAAGTTTTGTGCATATTTGTTATTACTACACATTGAAACAAGATTTAATTGAAAAAGATGCCATTCATTTAAAAATAATATGAAACTTTCAGATCTAGATTGTATTCAAATACAAACATGAGTAAAAATAAAAGGCCTTTGCTTACATAAAAATAACAGTGGGAAACCTGTGATTGGTGTTATCTCATGATGTTCCTTGTCCGAGGTCGAATGGTTGACAGGCATGCCCTCAAGTCCTCCTCCAGTGTTTGAAGCTGCGACCTGTTCTTGCTTTTCATTGTGTTCATAGCAGAGAAGCCAGCTTCACACAGATACAATGTTGAGAAAGGAAGAAGTGCTTCAATTGCCTTCTTTGTAATGATGGGGTATTCCTCTCGAAGGGACAACCAGAATGAAGTCATATCTGTTGATAGGTGCTTCACTTTCAGTCCTCTGTCGCTTCTGATTTCCGTCAGCGCATCCTCTTCGGCAACATTTAATCCTGCTGACTCGCACGCACTTACCACAAACGGATCTCTCACCCAGTCCAAGGAAGATACATCAAGTGATGGGAAATACTTTTCAATGTTTTTACTCAGTAACGACAAACTATTTAAACTCCCGCGGCACACCTACGGATGCTTCGCGGCACATTGGTTGAAAATCTCTGGTCTAGAGTTTAGGTCATAAGAAGACACCTGGAAGACCTACATACAATACTGTATAATGCCTGGTTCCCACAAGTGAATAGTGATAGGAAGGGCATCCAGCCACAAAACTTACTTCAAATTTTCCTGATAGTAATTAGGATTTAAAGCATGGAAAATAGCCATAAAGTGGTGATAAGGATGATGATTATAATGGTGATAATGGGGCTCATCTAATCCTTTCCCAGTTAAATGATAGATGTGGGTGAGGATACACTGTTGTATCTTCATCTTCAGTTTCATAAATTTGATGTTTTGTATATAAGGCTTTTAGGTCATATAGTTTTTGTGGGTTGTGTTGTAGGTTTGTTTTAGATGTGATGATACACCTGGAGGTTTTTTGGTTGTGGAATGGGGACCTTTTGGATTCCCTGTTTTCTATGCAAATGAAGATCAAACTGCCAATTTTGGAAACAAATTGAGGCTGCAGTAGGCAAAATTAAAATTAAAGGCTTTTGGGGTTGATGAGCTTCCCCCTCAAATTATTAAAATAAATGGGCAGGAATTAAATAGAACTGTTAGAAAAGTCAATAGACAGGTATTTGCTTCTACCAAAAAGGCAAAAACCTTAGAGGGTCATGCTGCAATGTTTTATGACAATTAAATAGAATAAATATTAGAATAGACCGTGAGTTATCTGGAGATCAATATGAATTGAGAAAGGGAAGAGGTTCTTGGGAAGATTTGTGGTGTAAAACATTTTAAAGGAAAGGGCTCGAGAGGTTTAAAGAAATTCAATTGTGTGTTTTATGGATTTTGAGAAAAACATTTGATAGTGGCATTTTAATTAAAAATAAATCTTAAAAGAAGGATTATGATAGGGAACAAGGAACTTAAACAGGTTGAAAAATTTTTGTGTTTGGAAAACAGCATAAATTGTGATGGTAAATGTGGAAGATAAATTTAACTTGGGACATCTTGCAAGAGTAGCATATAAGAATCTTAGACCTGTTAAAAAGGGGCATTTGTTATTAAAGTGAAAAAACTAATGAAATCAAATGTATGATCAGGGCTATTGTATGGCTCTGAAACCTGGACACGAGGGAGGCAAGAGGCCTTTGACATGTAGTGCTACTGCTACAGGAAAAGTAAAAGATAAGTTATACCGATTGATAAATAAAGTGCAGTAGGACCCCTCTAGTGTGCCGATCATTATTTCCCAATACTGTACAATATAGTTCATGCCAATTACATATACAGGTAGGATCCAACCTATGTCATGTTCAACAAAATTTGCAATACAGTAGTTTACATTTTCCAACAAAATTTGAATGAGAAATATGATTAAATACTCAAAATGTTGGTAAAAAAACAAACAAACAAAGGAAATGATAAAATGACATTGAAAAATTGAAAATACTGTATGAAGAATTTTTATGGACAACTTCATCATTTGGTGCTTCTCTGACCAGTTGATGTAAACTGGTCACTCGGCATGGTAGGATAACTTGGCCATCCTATGTACCGGTAGGTTAATCTCGAAAGGTTTTTATCCATATCTTTAGTGTTCTTATTTTTACTTTTTATTTGTAAGGGTATTTGTTGGGACACATGAATCACTACCCAAATATTAATGTTCTGTAGATGCCACTAAAGTTCTCAGGTAGTGATGCTTGTAGAAACTTAACTATATATTGACCCTATAGAAACTTCCCTGGGGCCGCAGTGGCGAGGGAGTTAAGGGGACAGCTTGTTTGATGGCGAGTGCTCGTGGTCACTTGCGCACTTGGCAACCATTTTCTGCTTGCCTTCCGGGATGGCCAGTAATGGATATATTTACTGATCATAATACTTATTTCCTATAAATAATTAATTTAGTTTTATTTGCATTATTTTTCATAAAAAGTGCTCAGCGACACACACTCAGTCTGTCGCCAGCTATCTGGCTGTCTTTGTGTTTGGGAGATCAAGTAATGCATATAAATAATTATTGGAATAAAAATTCCACAAATAAAATTACATTTATAACATAATCATAACATTATTTTCCAGTATTACTACACTACTTTTAGCAATATTACTTTGATACAACATGATAAAATGGACAAACGACTGTCCATGGCAACAGGCTAATGTGAACTAACAGCACTGAGCCCACCCACACTACCCTGTGTGTGGTGTGACCACCAAATAGTCATGCTGGAAACTGATAACCCGAGCTGGGCATTCAAACAATGGCGTGAAAAGGTGCGCGTTCCGTAACGTCAACCGGGGCGTTGGGGTTAAATACTTTATTGTATACTGTACTCATTTCAGAGATAATACTGTATTTATTAAAATTTTCAATTCCATACTTTATTCCCTAAAATTTTATTTATTTATATTTATCTAGTTTTTCTGTCTTTATTCTTCAAAAAATTACAAAATCTGAATGCCATTCTTATGTTTGGATCTAGGGGCCTTCTGATGTCATTTGTGAAACATGTGACTATACAGTGCTGTAATTAAAACATTTAATATCCGTTATTAATAATTATGGTGATGATTTAACCAGTTGTGATGTATGAGTACAAACTTGCACTCCATGCAATTTCTACTGTACTTGCTTTGCACTCACCAATGCTCAACAAATACTGGAACCAAGTTGTATACTGCACCAGTTTTGGCCCCCACAACCAAACTACTATGACACATAAGTTTTCCTTACCATCTAGCAGCCAAAGGCCTCCTTCTCTGACTTACAAAACCTTCATGGCACCTATAAATCCTTGTATAGTGTGTATGCACCAGGTCCTTGGATGGTGAGTATATACAGCTGTACAGAGTATAGTGATTTATATGTACACTTCTGTATTTTATATCTGTGTACAATGTTTGTTTAATATGACTTTAAAGTCAGTGATACTTTTTATGTGCACACGTTGTTGATTTGTGTTTATGGTCTTTGGGTTCAAACTTTATAATTTATGTACCTGATGTTTTGGATTCACAGTCCCAAGGTCCATTGTACCCACTCTTTAGTTCACTAAATGGTTAGTGCCAAAGGTGTGCAAACTACAGAGGTTATAATGTAAGATTGGCAAGAGTTATAAGAGAAATGCTGAAAAATTATAAAACAAGAAGATAATTTGGCCATATAACTTGGGATGAAAGGATAATAGTACAGATATTAATGGGTAACTGAGAGTAGTAGGGCCAAGGAAAGACAAACTGATGTGAATTAACAAAATCAAAAGCTGGGTCCTTGGAGAGAGAGAAACTTTGAGGGATTGGTAAAGACAGCCCAAAAAATGTTTCATGTGGATGGCTTTAGTAGTTGCCTAGCCTCAGACATGAGGATGGCATCTTGATTTTATGATCTGATTTTGGTGGCTCTGGATATTGCTGGCTTTTTTCCTGAAGGTTCTAGGGCAACACTGAAGAACTGAAAGGTAAGGGAGAGTGTGGGCAATAATCGAACGAACCTTAAAAGAAAACAAAATCTAGAAATGGAATATTGATACTGGAATCCTGTTTCCTAGTAGAGCCTAGAGCCAGGTGTCTTGGTTCCACTTTCTCCTTCTTTGGGTTCGTGGATTAAGTCAGTTGGAACTTCAAAATTGTAGATTGACCTTAATATCAGAATTTTGGGCTGTAGCTTTGGTGCAGAGTGCTGATGGACAAATGTGACTCAAAGAAGAGCTCTTAGCATTTAGAAGGCAATAGTTGAACTTAGTTTTCGTCCTTTTAAGGAGGAGGAGTGATGAGGAGGAGGCAGCATCTTTAGCTATTTTCCACCAGTGTGGACTTGAGCTTGTTAATTTGTATGTACTGTATATTAAGAGTTGGTATGCAAAAGTAATACAGCTGATTTGTTTCAATTTTAAGGTGTATAAAGTACTGTAGCATTATCATGAATTGAGAATTGTATTTTCTTTCAGTATGGTAGACCACTGGTTGTTCTAATGCTTGGAATTTACCGGTTATAACCTTTGATACAATTTGATTACTGCATTGTTTGATGCAAAACTTATAGAAAATATAGAAAGTCCATAATATTAATGGTCTTGAGAGATCGACTAGAAGGGAATACTTGTACCTATAGTATACAGTACAGTACTCTAGGTACTCATATTACAAGACAATCCATCACAGTTTTAAGTGTCATTATAAATGGGCAGCAGTTTTATACATGTATATTGTATTATCAGGTTGGAGAGTAAATCATCACTGAAAATAAATAATGTATATTGTTGACAGTGTTATTCTGCTGTTACTTCTAATGATTACCAATCATAATTTTTCATATAAGGTATTGTACACTATGATAACTAGATTCTATTTATATTTCATATCCCAAAATTTGAATTTTATCTTATTGAAAGATAAAGCTAGTCACTATAACTACTATGAGGTAGACAGGTATTAAACAGCAAAGTTGAAAACCGCTTGTACAATATGTAAATAAGTGATGAAAAAATACATACAAACTGTAAATTATTTCTGGAACAGAGAGAGAGAGTTACTAATTGAAAAAGGTATTAGTAGGACATCTTTCAGTGTTGTCATGTACAGTACGGTAGAAAACAGTTTATGAATTAATACTAAATTTAGCTTTTTTTTTTTTGCAGATTTTCTACAAGACACATAAGTGGTGAAAACTTTAAAGAAAGATCTGATTGGAGATCTAGCACGGAAGAGATGGAAGTGAATACCTGGGACTCTGAAGCAGATTCCCCACACCAGGTGACATATGATGATAATCACACTGATTCATTTGGTGATATTCTAAATACAAGTCCATCGGCTCCATTACAATCACAATTTACAATACCTCCCAGAATGAAATTGATGGTTGTGGGAAGAGATAGAAATGGTGTGGAACATACTGGTGCTGTGAACACACAAAACAATGATATAAAAGCTTGGTCCCAGACTACAGAAGCTGTTGTGAGCAGTTCACAGTTATCTCCAGTAACAATATCTACATCATCTGAACTTCACAGTCAAGGTTTTGGTAAATTAAACTTGATTAACCATCCCAAAGTGACTCCAAAGAAACATGTGCCAGTTGTGCAAGTTTCCTCATATAAGCCCAGAGAGTTTCTGGTAAAGAGATCAGCTTCTGAATATAGATTTGGAAATATCAGACAGCCTGTTTCTTTGTCCAGAAGTTCTTCATTGACACACAAACAATATGCAAAAGATTATAGAAAGCCTGCACCAGTAAAACTTGAAACAGAATCATTAATATCACGAGAAGATCGTTTATCACACGGGAGTCCAGAAATGATTGCTGCTAATGTGCTGGTGGAAGGTTTTGCGAAGGAAAAAAATATGAGCAATAAGTAATGTGAAGTTAGGTTGAAATTCCATTGATGTTGACGATAAAAGTGAAAAACATTTTACATTATCACCTGGATATTGGTGTGTGTGCCAGGTTAAATTTATGACATTCATAGACTGATAGAATGTCAATATAAAGTCAGAAAAAAGACAAGCATAATACTTAATATTACTTTGAACTTCCATGGAACACAAACTACATGTGCAATATTGAAACATTTGTATTTTGACTATTTGTGAAAGTATCAGGAACCACGAAGTGAGACTGGTATCTACATGTACAATAGTGTATGAAGTTTTGAAAAATTATGAAATGGTTTAGTTTCTGTTCATGTACAAAATGTTCTTGTAAATTTGGAGTTCGATATGAATTTGAAAATATATTTTGTGACAAGTATTTTGTGTTAATATTTTCAATGGGATGAAACATTTCGTAGATATTAAGTCCATTTATTGTATAATGCCTCAAATGATGGCAGAGCTTGTTACCTTGCCCTAACTGGTCAAGCATATGATTCATAATTGGAAAAGAAGATTAAGTTCCTTACTCACACATAATAAATGAGTTCAATGTTGGATATGCTCACCAATGATGGAACAAGCTTTTGGTGGGCAAGTACTATATCCTGCCAGGGGAAAGTGGTAACCCACTAGCTGTTTAAATGATAAAAATTAAAAACAGAACCTGTTTGGCCACCCAGCATCAGCAGAAAGGATATGAATGAAAACAATATGTATACTGTACACTGAACCCTGTTCAGACCTAAGAGGATGGCTGGGAATTGAGAGTGCAGTACTGACAAATTTTTATGTAGAGGTTGGGTGAGATGGTTTGGGCATGTAGAGAGAATGGAGATCAATTGTGTCAAAGAGATGCATGGCCAGAGGTAGGCCAAGAATGACATGAGGAAAGGTTGTAAGAAATGCCACCAGTGTTACGGGAAGAGCAGAATGAGAGAGACTGCAATAGAATGCACAGCAATAGAATGCCAACAGTTAATCACAGCTAGCCCATGCAATCATGGAAAATGGCCATGAAATGTTGATGATAATGTCAGGGTGGTAACCCACAGAATAGAATAACTTATGGTATGTATATTAGGAAAATTTACCATATTTGCTGGAGGTGTTCATTGTTATGTTTTTCATACAAATGAATTCGATAAACTATGTTATGATACGCTTACTGTTTTGTAATTTTTGGCTGATATTTTGTTTACTGTACATATAATGTTGTCCCATGAATGTTTCAATATATTAAGATAATATAAGTAAACTTTACCCATTAGAAATTCCCACAAAAAGGATTGGGTTGAATTAATATTTTTATACATATTCATTACAACAATACTGTATCAACAGTATGTAAACTGACATCTGTACGTTAGTGCTAGTTGTTACTAATAATATCAACAGTGGTACAATCAGTTGTTGAGTTTGATTACTTTATTTTGATATTAAGTAAATGTACAGACCATAATTATATACAGTATATAGATATATACAGTGAACCCTCAAAGATTCAGACCTGGTAAATCTAGATTTTGGAAGATTCAGACAAAATTTGGGCATTCCGGGGTCTAAGAAGCCTCCCTAAGAAGTATTCCCAAAATAAAGCAGAGATCATCTTAGGCCCATGTAACTAAGATGTCAGCGCGCAGGACACAGGTGCCCGAATATTTTTGCATTTTTACATTAAAATTATTGGTCATTCTGAAATTTAGTAAACATATTGATAATATACAGTATAGTGCAGTGTTGATTTAAATAAAATAATCTTGAATTACAACAAGTAAACTTAAAATTTTATTGGTGAAATTACTGCATCAAGCATGGGTCCAAAGAAAGGTGATTTCTCCTCCATCCACACTTCCTTCTCTTCTCCCTTCTCCTCCTCCACTTCTAATTCCCATCATCATCATCAACCAGCAACATTCTACATACACACCTCAAAGTAAGTGTACTTTACTGCATTTTGTTTATACATACTTTGTATGTACTTTTCTGTGAGCTGGAACTAATTACCCAATATCCCATTGAAACAATGGATTCGGTTAACGAACGACTCTGTGGAACGAATTATGTTCATTAACCGAGGGACCACTGTATATATACATCTCCCCGACTTATGACCTACTCGACTTACGACCACCCGAACTCAGTCGTACCAAAATTTTGTCAAATTTCGTACTTTCGAGTCCCAACATCAGTACACAGACAAAATTTTCGTTTGTAATTCACTTAAAAATGGCTGGTAAGCTTGAAAGTGAGAGTTTTTGTGGTGCTGAGAAGAAAAAGAGACACCCATTTTAAATTTTTTATGTATTATTTAAGCATTTACGACTTACAAACTGGATTTGGGTCCCTAACCCCATCGTAAGTCGGGGAGGAGCTCTCTCTCTCTCTCTATATATATATATATATATATATATATATATATATATATATATATATATATATATATATATATACAGTCCCTCCACTTTCTGGCCCCGGTTAATGTAACCCACAGGGTACCTCGGAAAGTGAGAAACGCATAAAGTGAATAACATAACATATGGGATTAAATGAAATAGAGACCAGCTGACCCCCCAAACTCCACTTTTTCCAACACAATACCTATGTTCTAGTAAAAATAACATCTTAATTTTATGATGGTACATGCACACAATTAATACTTAAGAGAAATAGAGAAATACAGTCGCCAAGTTAATGTCCATTCAAATAATGGACTCAACTCCCTCCCCCTCTTCTCACACTACACTTGCTGGCTGTTCCCTCTCTGAGAAATTTTTGGGGGAAAACCAGGTATAGTAATAAATAATACCTCAAACTAAAGTTAGGATAATATAATTCACATTGCTGGATTCGTTGTAAGACCAGGAATATTTTGAATACAAATGTCATATATTTTGCACAAATGATAACATATTTACTCAGAGTAAACATTATATCTAAAATTTGTATGTCTAATGCAAAATCTATGATGTTTATATTCAAAATGATCATCAAATTGTAAGAATTCCATTCATGTAAATTATATTCTGGCTGGGTAATTTGTATGAATTTTATGAGCTAAAACAAATATCTTCAGTTAATAAAAAAAAAAATATTCTTCGACACTATCTGTCAATCAAAGTACCCCACCTTGCCTCCCCCCCTCTTCCAACCACGCCAGGTGGTCGGGTCCGTCCCAACCCTCCCCCCCACCCCCCACCAATCCTCCCTTCAAGAGAAAGGTTGGGTGAAAAAACTAGATTTTAACATTTAGTATTAAATAATACCTCAGATTAAAGTTAGGATAATATAATTGACATTGCTGGATTCCTTGTAAAACCAGGAATATTTTGAATATAAATGTCATATATTTTGCACAAAAGATAACATATTTACTCAGAGAAAACATTATATCTAAAATTTGTATGTCTAATGCAAAATCTATGATGTTTATATTCAAAATGATCATCAAATTGTAAGAATTCCAGTAATGTAAATTATATTCTGGCCGGGTAATTTGTATGAATTTTATGAGCTAAAACAAATATCTTCAGTTAATAAAAAAAAAAATATATTCTTCACACCGTGGTGCCAGGTGGTCGGTCGCCGGTCCCTCCCTCCCTCCCACCCCCCACCAACCCTCCCTACCAGATGAATGTGTGGGAATACCAGACTGTTTACCTTTTTAGTAATAAATAATAAATCAGACTAAAGTTAGGATAATATAATTGACATTGCTGGATTCCTTGTAAGACCAGGAATATTTTGAATATAAATGTCATATATTTTGTACAAAAGATAACATATTTGCTCAGAGTAAACATTATATCTAAAATTTGTATGTCTACTGTAATGCAAAATATATGATGTTTATATTCAAAATGATCATCAAATTGTAAGAATTCCAGCAATGTAAATTATATTCTGGCCGGATAATTTGTATGAATTTTATGAGCTAAATAAAAAAATTATACTCACCTGTGTAAAGGGGTACACCCACCGCGGAATGTGAGCATCCTGGGTTCTGGCAGGGCACGTGTAAACGCAGAATGTGGGACCGCGTAAAGTGAGGGTTGACTGTGTATATATATATATATATATATATATATATATATATATATATATATATATATATATATATATATATATATATATATATATATATATATATATAAAACAAAGAAGTATGTGTGTTTGTGTGTCCGCACGAGAATCTCGGAACCTACTTTCCGATCTGTAGTGATGATGGGTGTTGTTATATGTAGTGATGATGGGTGGTGTTATATGTAGTGATGATGGATGGTGTTATATGTAGTGATCATGGATGGTGTTGTATGTAGTGATGATGGGTGGTGATATATGTAATAATGAATAGACAATAAAATAATAACAGTTTAATGCTAAAAAAATCTTTACATACTTGTGATAATGGCAAAACCAAAAATGTGGTCTACCCTAATGCACTACAATGAGACAATGTGGAGCCTCCCGGAGAGTGGCGTCCTATCGTGGCATTACAATGGTCATTGCTAGACTCTTTCGCCAGACCCTACCTGTCATTTCTCGAAGCACTGCAGCTGATGAACTGAATGTGTGCCTCAAGGTATCATACCTTTTGAGAAGTGTTCAGACACTCACCCTATCCACAAACATGAGAGTACATCTACAAGGATGTACTCTCATCAATAATCCTCTCAACACTGTGAACACCCAGTTCAACAAAAAACTGAAGTCCCTATTGAGAGGCAAAGCTACTCTCATTAAACATCTTACTTCAACGTCCCCTCCACTGCCATACATGTACGCTGTAATCAAGACCCACAAGCCCAATAACCCAGCAAGACCCATCATTAGCTCAGTTGGGTCAATCTCTTATAAACTATCTAAATGGTTAGTTTCTTTACTAAATCCCCTAGTTGGCAACATTTCTAACTCCAATATCAAGAATAATATGGATCTGGTTGATAAAATCAACAACTTACACATTAATTATGATTTAAACTGGTCAGCTTTGATGTAACATCACTCTTTACAAAGGTCCCAGTTGATGATTTACTAGAGTTCCTCATAGATTCCCTGGATGACATTTCACTGCCCGTCTCGAAAGACGACTTCATCGAACTCATCAAACTATGTATTAAGGATTGCAAATTCGAATTCAATGGGGAATATTATGCTCAAAAATTTGGTATGGCAATGGGTAATCCACTCTCACCTGTATTAAGCAACCTATATATGGAATTCTTTGAAAAGAAACTATTAAGTAATATTTTACCACCCTCAGCAGTCTGGTTTAGATATGTTGATGATGTATTATGTCTCTGGCCATGTAATGAGGACCTAAAAGCTTTCCTGCCTCAACTTAACAACTTAACCCCCTCGATCAAATTCACTGTGGAATTAGAGCAAGACTGTAAATTGCCATTTCTAGACTGTCTGATACACAGAATAGGTAACACTTTTAAGTTCAGTATTTATAGAAAACCAACTAATGTGTGTTCATACATTCATTATTATTCTGCCCACCATAATAAAGTCAAACAGTCAGTATTTTCAACAATGTTTTTACGTGCCTTGAGAATTTGCAGTCCGGAATTCATCGATGAGGAATACAAATATATATATAATATTGGCTCAAACCTTAAATACCCTAGATCTTTCATAGACAAATGCCTAAACATTACTAAGAAAACTTTTTATAGAACTGATCCCAAGCCCACCCATGACCATAAGAATATCTTAATATTACCATTTCACAAAAATTTCTCACACATTCCTTCACAACTAAAAACCTGGAACGTCAATGTGGCATTTAAAAACTCATGCACTGTTAAACAAATGTTAATCAAGAACTCCCCCAACAACACAATTGGTTGCATTTATAAAGTTCCTTGCAAGGAATGTAATATGTTTTACTTAGGCCAGACAGGTAAAGATCTTGCAACTAGAATTAAACAACACAAATACAGTGTTAGGACAGGCCAGGAATCCAATGCTCTGTTTGTTCATTTGAGGGATAACAAGCATTGCATTGACTGGGATAATGCCTCCTCAATATTACCATGTAAGTCAATTGACAGTAGGAACATCATAGAATCTAGTCTTATTAAACATACCGAAGCATTCAACATGAATTTGAGTAACGGCATGTACAAGCTGGACAATTTTGTAATTAAGAAGATTTGTGATCAGGTGAGAAGGCCGGGTCACTTGACCATCTGACCTGACCACCAACCGTTGTGTGCTATTTAAAGATTAGTAGGGTCATTACCTAATACCTGACCATTGTGGACCTGGTCTCACCCTCCTCTGTATATATACACCTTGATTTGTATTACTCTCTTAGTCTGTACTCACCCCTGAAGATGTGAATTACACGAAAGCGCTTGGGAACTTCGTGTTTTCTTCTTTCCTTGTGGTTATCAGCATATACCTAGATCACGCCACCTACAGTGATTTACTTGCATATATATATATATATATATATATATATATATATATATATATATATATATATATATATATATATATATATATATATATATATATATATATATATATATATATATATATATATATATATATATATATATATATATATATATATATATATATATATATATATATATATATATATATATATATATATATATATATATATATATATATATATATATATATGTGTTTGAATCTTGGCGGGGTGAGGTGTTGATTATATGTAGAAGTCCGCGTGCTTTATTGGGCTAATGAAATATATATATATATAAACCTACAGTATCTTAAATGTAGTTGACATCCCTTTTTCTTATTGCACTGTGTTCTGAGATATTCTTAACACTGAAAATCCAGACATAGATCTTATTAAATTTGCCAAAAATTTTGCCATCATATTACCCATATTTTCCATTTTCTCTGGCACACACACACACACACACACACATACCATTCTCCCATCCAGCCACATACACTTCCTCTGTCCCTTCAGCTGCAGTTTAATTTCCATTCTGTAAAAATAAATTTTATCACTTATTAAACGTCCCTATAAAGCAATCGTGGAAACTGGCAATGGTGGTGACGATGATGAACTTCCCTCTACCAGACCTTACTCATGTCTGTGTCATCATCATGTCATGTTCTTCGCCTCACTCTGTAGGTATTGGTGTAAATGAAATAAGATGTACATTAATGAATGCAAATTTTATTTTCTAGTTCTTGTATACAGTTTTAACAAGCATACCCTCACTTTCTCACTCTTTAGTTATAAATACAAGGTAGCAGTACTGTATATGATTACAGTAATTCTATTTCTTTATCATATGCATTGATGAAACCAAAAGTTCTCTACCGAATAATCATAAAACATATCAGTACGAATAATCATAAAACATATCAGTACGAATAAGAGAACTGTGAAGTTGTCTAATCATAGTTCTTAACTATTTATTGGATCAATAAAGATTGCTATAAAATAATTTTGATCTTGAAATTCCCTTTTTATAACCAGGGATAAATAGATGGCATAGGTATGGTGTAGCTTGCTATCCCAAGAGAAATATTACTATACACTACATGTACTATAAAGCATGCAGGACCTCATGGTTACCCCTTAACAACTAAAACCTGCTCCACCTGATCATAGAAAATGGGACACCCAAACAATTCTGGCTGGATGCAACACTAGTTCCTGCCACTCCACTAAGACACCACTTATCCTTGTTGAAGTTCCTCCAAATTTTCTAACATCATTCATGCTGCTTAGGGCAGAAATACAGGTAAAGTAATTTCAATCACCTTTCATTGTACTGAGGTACATTAACATGTACATACTGTACTGTAGTGTGTAAGTAAACAACCTCACAGTCACTGACAATATGGTGCTCTGTATTGTGTTCCATACACTGTGTCAGTGCTAGAAGTATAATAAGATCGTTCTGTCATGTCAGAAAGTAAATTGTATCTTGAGCTATCCATTGTGCCTCTTGATAAATTGTTGTTTAATACAGGACGAGATAAAAGTTCTGTAGTACCATACTGTGGACTGCCTATTGTATGCCATTTATTTATATCCATTACTAATTTTCTCATTACAAGTAGTGTGATCTTGAGTAGTAGGTAGTTGGCTACAGTAGTAGGTAGTTGGCTACGGTAGTAGGTAGTTGGCTACGGTAGTAGGTAATTGGCAGCTACCAAACAGGGAGGTACTACCGCCTGGGAAGATATTGGAAACATAATGTAATGTTCTGTATTATCTAATGGTAGAACCTGCTGCCATATGGCATCACAAAAATTGTGACCAAGTCCCAGATTTCTGATCTGACTTTCTGCCTCATTTATACACAATTGCAGGGTCTCAATTGTTTATCTTACTTTGACAACACAACATACATATATTGTTTCTCATTCTTGATCTTTTATTTTCATTTTTGTATTTCTTTATTGTTCATTATTATTATTATTATTGCAGTGTTGTTATTATTATTATTATCATTACAGGGTATTATTTTATTATTTTTATTATTTTTATTATTTATTATAAATTATATGTATCTGAATTTTATTATCATTGTTAATATTAAATTTTTGCCCCTCAGGCCCCGATGTGGGTCAGTAACCTGTGCCTGGATGGGCTAATCCCCGTAAAAAAAAAATTAGCAATAAAATGATTGAGATTGAACAAAAACTCAATAATCAACAAAATCCAAATGTAATAAAAGTGCACATACATAATAGATTTCTTAGTGAACCTTAGTCTAATTGATACTCAAGAATTAGTTAAAAACAATAACATTCTATGCATTTGTCCGTCACAAATGCCATCCCCTGAACAGCAAGGTATCTCATATAATTTTTTTCACACAGTATTAGACATATTCAGTAAGAATACATCAGTTAGTATTTTGTAGTGAGCATTTACAGAACTTTATAAAGTACTGATTCTAATACAGTGACCCCTCGTTTAACGAACACCTCGGTTAACTTAATTTCGATTAACGAACTGCCTTCCATAAGGATCTTCAATTCGGTTAACGAAAAAAAATTCGGTTAACGAAGTTCTTACGAACCGACCTCAACATGTTTTCACTTGCACTGACCGGGCAACCAGCTTTAATATCAGTCCGCCAATACATAAATCGGTTCTAGGGCTTAAATTCCTTAATATTTTAGTAAATATCAAGAAGTTTATACTATTCAATAATTTTAAAAGTTTAATATTCAATTTTTTAGTCATTTTAACAATTATTGAACATAACTGAAGGTAAAGTGACAAGTTTATGGCGTGCCATCCAGCCTCTTAACACAGCAAACAGGAGGTAGTCTCTCTCTGTTTTCACTGGAGGTAACATCTTGCTTGAGACTCTCTTCAACTAACGCTTTTTTCTGTGTTTCCAGGCAAATTATTGGTCATTTTGAAATATATTTTACATATTGACAATATATAATGCAGTGCAGTGTTGATTTAAAGAAAATAATCTTGAAATACACCAAGAGAACTAAAATTTTATGGGTGAAATGGTGCCATGGGGTGACTTCTCTTCTTCCTTCTCCTCCACCCCATTCTAAATCCCATCATCATCATCATCATCCAGGAGCCTTCTACATACACACCTCAAAGTAAGTGAACTTTTCTACCATTTTTGTTGAATTTAGGAAATTTTTGGTGAGCTGGAACCAATTACCCAAAAACCCATTGAAACAATGGTTTCGGTTAACGAACTTTTCGGTTAACGAACGACCTTCTGGAACGGATTGAGTTCGTTAACGGAGGGGTCACTGTACCTGTATAAGGAGATGGAGCAAAAAATTAAGATTACCGTACTCTATAGCGTTTCCAGCAGAAATTTATAGTTTTCATGTTATTTTAATGTTTTTTATTTCACTGAAGAAAGTACAAGTTTGCTGTTATACTGTATTTTTTGTTTACTTCTAACGTAGCTAATCAGTGGAAGTGTCGATGTCATGTGATACTCGTGTATGTGTGCTAATTCTTATTCGGCCAATCACCACAAGTCTCGATGTCACATGAATTTGAATTATGTAGTGGGAAGATGGCTTCTGTCTGTGTAAGTTGCTTGTTGGGAGACTGCTTCCCTCCATTTTTGTAGCAAGGCTAATGGTCTTACGTTGCTTCTTCACAACACTAGCATCAGTGGTACTTGATGGGCGCTTGGAAGCCATTTCGAATGGTTAGAGTACAGTATTTATAGCAAAAACACTTAAGCACACATGAATGATATGGAAGCCTAACAGAGACTGGCTTAGCGCCACATGGGGACGCTGTGACATTCTGCGAGGTAGAGGTACTGTAGAACGTCGAGAGCGGGTGATGCGCCGTAAAAAGTAGTCCGTGACGACGTTAAACGAATTTTTGGTATCTAAAGATTAGCGACGTAGTACCGAAACAATGCTAAGCGAGCCGATGTTATACAAGGACTTCCTGTACCACACAAAAGCATTTTGTAATATATACAGTAGGCAGAGCTTGGAAAAATAACAAGCGATGGTGAAATGTATTGCAGTAGAGGCATGCATATGGGTATGGTGAATTATAATGAATATATTGTGCTAATTTGATAAGTATTCATAATGCCATCACCATTATCATGTATATGTCAAGGCCTACCTCGTCTGAGTTGTAAGTGGAAATATTATTAGCAAAATTTCAGTTTTTGTTACAAAACTTCTAACTGGTCTACTTTTCTTCCTTAGTATGTGTACAGTAATAATCTGTCATAAAAAATACTTTTACAAGATTTTAACTAAAAACTAGCAAGGATTTAAGTGTATAAACATTACGACGACTGCGCGCCTAACCACCACTTATTTTTACTTTTAATCTGTAACTCCGTTACTTTTCAGATTGTTTTTTTATGATTAAACCTTTGTCTTCCTTGTGATTTACTCTTTCTTGCCATGTGAATTTTATAATGACTGATGCAATGATGTGGGTACAGCATGAAGAGGAATCAACAATAACCTCTCACTTTTCACTTATACTCACCAAAATGACTTTTATTTATTATATATATATTTTTTAGGGTTTCATGTGATTTCCCAGCCTTTTTTTTTTTTTTTTTTTTTTACATCAGAAGGCATCATTTGAATAATATTTGACAATATCTTGGCCATGAATAGTGCTCGGGAAAAAATATCTTGCTGATTTCTGGTAAATTTGCAGGCTCCAAAGCAGTATGAAGAAATTTGATTCTGGCTACACTATTCCTCAGCATGCTAGGGAGCTACCAAGTGAAAAGTGCTGCTTTATATACAGTGGGGTATGCTATAACGAATCTGATTGGTTCTAGAACCTTGTTCGTTATAGCATTCGTTCGTTATAGGATTAATCCGTTCCAGGCCCCCAAATACAACCACTTAACACTGAAAAATATAATATAAAATTGTAAAAATTGTAAAAAAGTGCATAAATATGCATCTAAACCCCTGAAATAACCAATATCATTAATACTTGTAATAAAAAAACAATAAATTAGTATAAAAAAAAAAAAAATGTTCGTTGTAGGAGTTTCGTTCGTTATAGCATTCTCAATTTTATAGGTAAAACCGTTCGTTATAGGAATATTCGTAGTAGGATCCGTTCGTTATAGCATACCCCACTGTACATATACAATTTCGCCTATACATACCCACTAAAAAATTATTTGGCACCCGTGTCATATTGTATCACGCTGTAAGGGTGCCGAATAATTTTTTATTGAGTATATATGTTTATATAAATGCTCACAACCACACAGGTGTACATAGTCATACAGGTGTACACCCAATAAAAAATTATTCGGCACCCTTACGGCGTGATACAATATGACACAGGAGCCGAATAATTTTTTAGTGGGTTTACTATCGTGCACAAAAGTTGTGTCCACTGCCCAGCTACAGTGAAGTTTCGAATAGCCTTGAGTCTGAAGTGTCGAAACAGCTGGGCGAAATGCTGTGGTCGGCCAACAGATGTCGCCCACTGTAGTGTGTGTGTGTGGGGGGGGGGGGGATGAGAGGCAGGTTTATTTATTGTTTATACCACCATAATTTCAAGCTGCCTTTTTAGCTACGTTTTGTCTTACAGTTTTTTCTTTTTGGTTACGAATTCATGGAACAGATGCAGTGTCCTGGGTTCTTATTGCCGCTCTGGTCACAATGATACTTTAAAGAATGGAATATATTAAGGATAAAAGTGAAATATGCAAGGATCAACTAGTTTTACTCAGCGACCACGTCGCAATTTTGTTGTTATTCCGACAAAGAGATTATTTATTTATATTCCACCCATCTTTTGCTTAATAAATATTTGTGATATAATGCAATATTATATAATTATATACTTATGTTAAAAAGAGTAGAGTGAAAAAGTTATCAGTATTGTAAAATATTATTCAGACTTAATCTAGTTCCAATTCTTCCAAGTTCCAGTGCTTAAACACCCCACCACAATATGCAAGCTTCATATATTTTGGAGTGTGCTTAGTTACCATTAATATTGTGAGCTGAACATCATGAGCATTTCAATGATGGTAGCAATTGTAACTATATAATTATATTGTGTTATAAGACAACACATTCCAAGACGTGTCATACAGATCATTGTATACCACACAATACATAATTTGTGGCTGTTAAGTTACTTAGTTATGAATTTTCATGCGATATAGTTTAAGACATCATTAAGGACATGGATTTAAGATAACACTGTAGGTGAGTTAATATATATTAATTGTATTTACAAACAATACTAAAATCCAAACAATACACCAACTACACACATCTTAGTATTTGGTCCAGCCACCCATTGCATTCAGGACTTCATCAAGGCGATTAGGGATGGAGTCGACCAGCTTCAGGCACACCCCTGGTCGTCGACGTATACTCTCCCACACGTCGTAAGCTTTGGCCTCTATTGCTGCACAGGTTAGCTGTTCCCCAATATCCCAATCACGTTTCATCATGGCCCAAATATGTTCAATCGGATTAATATCACATCCTAGTGTTGGCCAGTCGATGACCTCAATTTCAGGGTGATCCTGGAGGTAGTCCTTCACTATGTTGCTGGTATGAATGGGACTGTTGTCATGAACCAGCCTGATAGTGTGGGGGGCTGGAACTGCCATAGCCCGGACTGTAGGAATTAGCACTTGCTCCAGGATGTCTACATACTGCTCACCAGTGAAACGGCCATTGATCTTGACCAGTTCACCTGGCCCATGTGCCCACATCCACCCCCAGAATGACACTGACACCCTACCACTCACTGCGCGATGTTGAATGTGTTTCTCATGGTAGCGTGTGTTGGGGGGCCGCCAGCACTGCCTTGCTTCGGTTCCCACTGACCTGAACACCGTTTCATCGGTAAATATAATGGTTCTCCAGTATTCTTCCCTATGTGGAAGGTGTTCCAATGCAAAGCCGAGTCGACATTCCTTGTGAGTAGGTGTTAGCCACCCTTTGTGAGCTGGAATATGGCAGTCGATCCCGGCTTAATGAAGTCGGCGTCTCGTCGTCATGTGATGGCAGTTGAGGCCCAGATTTCTTGTATGCTCCACTGATGTTCGCATTGGATATGCCGTTGCAGCTACCACGATCATGGCGTCCATCCTTGCCAACGTTACTCGTGGCCTCCCTCTTCGGGGTTTCGTCTCCACTGAGCCCTCTTCCTCCCACCGGCGGATCCACCTGCTAATCGTCTTGGTGCTCCTCCCCACTTCGACAGCATTGTTCGGCACAGTTGCCCCGGCTCTCCACATCTCGATGATTTGGCCTCGCTCAGACAATCACTGCCGACGAATTTGCTCGTCCTGCAGGCATATCTGAAATGGCAGAGTAATATTATGTTGTGGTAACTTATGCAGGCTTTTATATACAGTACTAGAGTAAATTAATGGTATTAGTAACACCTAGGTTAAGTATTATTACTCTGACATAACGTTTTGGTATATCTTTTTGGATCAACTGCCCAAGAAATCCTTCCTATTTCATGTATTCATAGTGAACTGCAAGTGGATCCTCCCCCCCCCCCAAACCTCCACCACCACCCCTGCGACTGTAGAGTGAACATTCGCCGATAATCATCATCATCATCAAGATTTAGTTTAACCAGACCAATGACACCCATTTGAGTCTCTCCTAGGGCTGGCCAGAGGGATTAGTTAACATATATTTCTGTTTCTATAATTTAGTGTTACAGTACTGTATATTGTTTGGGGGAGATTACAGTATTTCAAAAAGGTCAAAACTGAACTTAGCAAAAATTTTGGGGTCTCTGCTAAAATATCTTACATTGTAGGGTTAGTGAAGCACATTGTTCGATACCAATTATAAATAGGGCATTCAATGAGAATATGTTGGACTGTTATTTGTGTTCGGCAGTTGGAGCATATAGGTGGGGCTCCATTAGGGGAAGACAGGAGTTGGCCATGCGTCAATTGCGTATGCCCAATTCTTAGACGATTCAGAATAGTTTCTTAATGTCGAGAGGATTGTTTTGATGATGACCAAGAATAAACTGATGGATGATTTGATCATTTTTAGCTTATGACTTGTTGGTTCATTTTCCCGGGACTTTTGCCAATCATCAAATATTAATTGTTTATAGGTAGTTAGCCTCGTCGATAATCAAAATATATGGTTTTCCACTGCTTCACATATTTCTTTGACATTTTTCAGCTATGACATGTTCGTCCCAGATTACATATAACTGTAATAGGTTACATTACGTTAGGGTTCATTATATAAAAACGTTTTTCTTCATGTTCATGGAGTCGTTCTGAATTCCATTTCTGCTCAAAATACTACATTACCCAACCCAAACTCCCAGGTTGCAACTGGGGGTGTAACATAACCGAGTAAGGTAAAGTGCGGCAAACGCATAGCACATCAAACACCATATTTTTATGTTGAAGTTAACTAAGGAGCTCATATAACAACTGTCATATAATTATAATAGGGTGTCCCACTAATTACAGCAGATATTTGTAGAGTTGAAAGAATATGTGATTCTGAGTATAAAACTTCTATACTGTACATATATGGATTTTTCGGTTTACGTTTAGCCGTGAGGTGGATTTTACAAATTACGCAAGGCAACCATTACAAATGGCGGGGTCGAGGCGGGAGATACCGATAGCGATAGCAAAATATAGGAAAGGGGGAAGAAGGTTTAGTAGTGAAAGAATGTGGGTTAAACGGAACAGACTTTTAGGAGGAGAGAAAGTGTGTGGCCTTCTGCCCACTGCATGGTATTGGGTGGTAGGTTGGGGTGACTGGGGCGATGGGAGGGAGGAAAGGAATGTGGAGAAAAGAAGGCGAAAGGAAATGGAGGGCCCATCCCTATTTGGGTGGGGTGCACCTCATCTTTAATTTGTTTGGAGGGCCCATTCATTATTTTTTCTGAGTAGGGTTACACTTTTTATTATAGATAGAGGGAAACGGATGGAGATAGAGACGTGGTGGCTCAATATCACATATTCTTTCACCTCTACAAATATCTGCTGTCACTCATGGGACACCCTGCAATAGTATAAGGACGACATGGGCTATGCTGACAAATTAATGTGACTTACCTGTTGGTGACGACGATGGTAGGAATGAGACCTCGGCATGTTTCAGTGTTCGACATCATCTCCTTCCCCTGGTGTGGGTGGCGCCAACCTTGGTAACAACTTGTGTATTCTCCGTGACTACCATTACTGGTAGTCATGGAGAATTAATTACTGGTGTGCCCATCAGTCTCACCGCCGTAGCCATGAACGGCAGAGATATGGTCGTTGTAGTGCTTTTATTTACCCGTTACACATCTCTCACCATGCTTAATAATATTAACTATCTTCATGACATTCTTATTGTTATCAGTGATTGCGGAATTCACGATGTTATGCTCCACCTACACACAGCCTGTTACTAGACTAACCCTCCCACACACACACACTACAGTGGGCGACATCTGTTGGCCGACCATAGCATTTCCCCCAGTTGTTTCGAAACTTCAGACTCAAGGCTATTCGAATCCTCACTGTGGTTGGGTAGTGGACATGACTTTGGTGCACGATAGTACATTAAACCCTCAACATTCGCGGGGATCAGATTCCTCTAAAACACCGTGAATGTCAAATCCACAAATATTAAACTTAAGACCTTATGGGGAAAATGGGGTTACGGGATCCACTCATTTGAAGAGGTACCTTATATCAGTACAGTCTCTCCTCGACTTACGACGGGGTTCCATCCTGACGACCAGGTCGTATGTCGATTTGGTCGTAAGTTGAAAAGGCGAAAATAATACATAGAAATTCTTAAATGAAATACAGTACAGTAAAAATAATGAAAAATGAATAAAGTGTTACTGTGCACTTACCTTTAATGAAGTCAGATGAATGCACACGAGGCCTCAATAATTTTTTAATTAAGCATGGAGACTACATTAATTGGATGACAGTGAGCGAAGGGTCACTTTCCAATTGATCAAGGATTCCCTTGAAGGTGCAGCAGTTGTAATAGGATTTAAAAATAGCAATAAGACCCTGGTCCATCGGCTGGAGGAGTGAGGTTGTGTTGGGAGGTAGGAAGACTATTTTAACTTGTGGGTGAGCAAATTGAACATTTTTAGGGTGGCCAGGTGCATTTTCCAATATTAGCAGGACCTTAAACGCCAAATGCTTGGTCTTCATGTACCGTTCCACCTCGTTGGCGAAACAATTGTTTAACCAGTCATGAAAAACTGCAGCAGTTAACCCACTCCTTGTTGGCTCACCAAAAGACAGGGAGGTTATTCTTGTTTTATCCTAAAGGGCACGAGGGTTCAAGGACCTGTAGAGCAGCATCGGCTTCACAATAAAGTCACCAGCTGCACTGCTGCAGAGAAGAGTAAGGCAGTCCTTAGCCACCTTGAACCCCAGAGCAGATCTTTCATCCTTGGACAGGAAGGTGCAGTTTGGCATCCTCTTCCTAAAGAGATTAGTTTCATCAGCATTAAAGACCTGTTCCAGCCTGTAGCCCTGCTCCTCTATTAGTTCCTTTAATTGCTGCAGGTAGTTCGCTGTAGCAACATGGTCAACCGATGGTGATTCCCTCACTAGTTTCACGTTATGGAGGCTATGGCGTCTCTGGAAATTGTCAAATCAGTCTTTGCTGGCATGGAAGCTGAGGGAAACAGCAGTGGAACTGGATGCTTCACCACTAGAACCTGCTTGGATATGTTCGTACACCCGCTTCGGTTTCTCCCTTATCACTGTACCGCTAAGTGGAACTATTTTCTGTGATTGGTCTTATATCCACAAATTCAGGGCGTGCTCCATTTTTCCAAGCTAGTGTCATGGGTTTAAAATGTTACTTTAGCACTTTCTTGGGCACTTGCAGAGACACACAAATATTTGCCTCATTTTTTCCTGATTGAGCACACAGTTGACAAATTAACACCATAATGGCATCCCACAGCTGCTGCATTATCAGCCCTAGCAAGGCAGTCAAGCAACTCCACTTTTTTACTTAAAGGCATCACTTTATTCTGCCTCTTTGCACTTGATCCACTCACTGTACACTTAGTAGGCATAACTAAGAACAAAAAGTCACCAAAAAGGACAATAATACTTAGCGAATAGCTGAGCTGCATGTGTTACTGTCACTAACTGAGAGAGAGTGCTATGATGCATGGCATCCAGCAAGGTATGGTCATGTACAGTAAACATGAAACACAAGCATCCCACGGACCACAGAGCTACAGGAAAACGCGACCAGAAACTGTGAATAACCAAACCTCATGCCTGCGAATAATGAACATGTGTTTACCTACCTGTGAATAATCAAATCCGCGAAAGTTAAACTTGTTTGAATGTTGAGGGTTTATTGTATTACAGTCTTTATCAAGTTTGTTAATATGGTGGGTTATTGGACTTAAATGTAGAATTTCTCTCTCTTTGATAGCTGGTCTGTTTGGTAATTTCATGTTATGTAATATGTTGCATTTAAATACCAATTTCATTATTTAATGCAAAATTTTAATTGTAACTTATGGTAGCAACATTTTTGTCTTTGAAACCACTTGTCTATAAATCATGTGTAACACAACTATCTTCGCTAATGTTATTACTGTACTAATTTGTTAATTAAAAAATTCCTGTACAGTGAACCCTTGAAGATCTGGACTAAAAGGAGGGACCACCTGTCTGAAAAAGCCGATTGTCTGAATCTTCCGGCAAATGTACTAAATGTATAAAAACGATAAATAATGATATAAAAAACACTAAAAATACAGTACATATTATCCTGACTACTGGGGTTCATTATAGATTTTTTCCTGTGAAAAAGCCATAATTTTGAGCAACATTCCTGTACTCACTTTGTACAGGTACTCACTAAAGGAGTAAAATTTTTATCTCTTTTGCAAACTACCGTATGTAATGTCTATACTCAGATTATTCGCTGTCTTACAAGGATTCCAGTAATACAAGTTATATTCTGCTAAGTCTAGTCTGTGACATTTTATAAGATAAAAACTTTAAGCCTGAAACTACCTTCACCCTGTTTTGGGAATGCTTCTTAGCCCAGAACCCCAAAAATTTTTGTCTGAATCTAACGAATTCCGTATCTTTGAGGGTTTACTGTAATAAAATGGAAGAAATATGAAAAAGTTCAGTCCAGTCTTTGTTCTTATTTATTATTAAACTGGGATTCCCAAATGGCAGGTCCATAACAGTTGATATTACATTACTGTTCAACCAAAAAACTGACCCAGTATGTGACCCTATCTACTCCTAAACCCATATAAACTAATAATGGTATTGAGGAGTCATCACATAGCTAGAAAGCAGTTACTGAAGGCATTATGCTAAATAGGGAAATAATCACTGTTACGAATTCTTTTTTCTTTTTTTCATTAACTATTATTATTCCTTTAGTTAACAAATATAAAGGATCTTGTGCTGAAAAACCCAAAAAGATCAATTCTGAAATTGCTTCACACTGCATAGAATGGGGCACTAAGTGCTCATCATATAATGTTACCAGAATATTTCAACATTTCCAAGCAGTAAATGACTGAGCACAACTAGCTAATGACTTATTGCACAACAGTAATAGTACTATAACTTGGGACTTACAAAAATGTATGCTACTGTGAATAATTTCTTGGTACTGTATATAAACAACAGAATAAAAACTGTATTATCAGTAGGACTGTTTTCAAGGGAAATCAGTGAGAAATAAGCTTGGATAGACAGAATATTAAGGGATAAAACTAAGTGTTTGAGCAGGACATTTTCAGTGGAATGACAAAATTGCTAAAAAAAGAAAAGAAAAAACATAAAATAACAAAAAAAGTGCCACATAATCATGGTAATGTTTGCCGATAGGAAGATGTAATGAACATAGTTCTGTATAAAAATTAAACTTGACTGTTATAGAGGAATGTCTTCAAGAGGATAGGCAGCTGATATGGACTTCTTGTGTGTGGCAAATTTTCAAATTTGACTTAAAAAATTAGATTACAGCACATAAGAAAATTTGATGACTAGGTAAGTTAGTATGAAATGGACGAGCACTAGAGTATAGTACAGTAGTGATATGGTCATATGATCTGGACACAAACAGTGAATAGACGTGGAAAAAACGACATTAAGAGCAAACTTCACTGA
Source organism: Homarus americanus (assembly GCF_018991925.1). Taxonomy (NCBI): domain Eukaryota; kingdom Metazoa; phylum Arthropoda; class Malacostraca; order Decapoda; family Nephropidae; genus Homarus; species Homarus americanus. Next base: position 7,277,087 of record NW_024726235.1, on the reverse strand, counting down.
CACAATTGGGAGAAAGTGCACTACTAAAGGTCTGGTATAAAGTGTCTCAAATCTAAAGTAGTGTCCCAAACTGAGTTTCCTTCATATACTATACAGTATAAACCTTTGTTACACACTACATTATACAGGTATATATACCATATTAGGTCTAGATCACAGCACTCATAACAGCTAGCTGTTGGGATTTTTTCACAAGCCTAAAAAGAATGATAGGCCAGTGAAGGCAGAAAAGACGGCAGTACATAAGAAATAATTATTGTAAGAGCGTCTTCGAGACTGTGTATGCCGGAGGGGGACATAAAAAAGTAAGTACATTCTTGACATCCTTTCGTGATTTCCATTCAAAGATACTTACAGGTAGTCCTCACTGTTCATTTATAACTTTTTTTTTAATTAAAGTGCTGTAATAGGAATATTTCTTTATAAATAGTAAAATCAAAATTCTTTAAGGGTTATTTTGTCCAACTTTTACAACAGTTATGACAGTTACTGTATGCCATCCTTAGTACAATAGTTCATTGTGCAATATCCAATTTGCAGACTGGTCATTCAATTTTATTGTCAAATAATATTCTACTAGACTAAACTGGAGACTGTATTACATTTTGTATTAAATTATTTGTAAAATGGCTAAAACCTTTTTTACAACTTAAAAAGTAAAGCAAAACATTACAAAGTATTACCACTAGGCTTCAGGTCATGTCATATGATGTGCGTCTGTAGAGTTTCGGGTCACGTCATATGACGTTTGATCTTTCGTGAACCTATTTGAATAAAAAGGGCAGGCCTGGCTAGATTATGTTACAAAGTAGGTATTTATCTTTCACTCATGCACACAGGAGAGATTACCAGTCTCTCCTTAGCTTTTGTGATGTAGGAATTTCGTCCTTGGACTTGACTCACTTCTCTGTGTTTCTATCCTAACCCTCAAGCACATGTCTAGTATCATGATCAATTACCAGAGCAGTAATAATTAATGCTAATAGTCTAAATAGTAATAACATAATAAAAAAGTGTCCTTTACCTCATACTGCCTACAAATTAGTGTTGGTTAAATCGTACTATAGCGTCACACACATGCCACTTCATGAAAGTTCTTGAATCTTCCTAGCCCGTGTTGCCAACCTGTGATAATGAGATGTATTTATTTCCTGTTTATATTATGTATGGTTACATTTTAAGACTAGAATTTCATTTTATATATTTTTTAAAAGTACAGTATTCCTGAATATATTTGCATGGGGGGGTGGGGGGAGAGATGCCGACCATAGTCCAAAGCCCAGGGGTAAAACAAATTCTTCCAAACAACAGTACAGAATTGGACGTTTTGTTTCAAACACAAGTGAGCCATGATTTGCCTTAGTGTACAGTACAATATTCAATTTTTATATTATGGACTCATAAGTGTTCAGTAAGTGAGTGCTGCACCATGAAGTACAGCAGCCAAGAAAAGCAACATGACACTGGAGCAAAGGCTGACAATCATTGCAGCATGACACGTTTGATATTTCATCGTAATACTTTATAATATATATATACAGCTCCTCCCCGACTTACGACCTACTCGACTTACGACCACCCGCCCTCACGACCTGCCTCAGTCGTACCAAAATTGTCAAATTACGTATTTTTGAGTCCCAACGTCAGTGATTGAGCTGTGTACTGACAACATTTTCGTTTGTAATTCACTTTAAAATGGCTGGCAAGCTTAAAAGTGAGAGTTTTGTGGTGCTGAGAAGAAAAAGAGACACCCATTATAGATTTTCTATGTATTATTTAAGCATTTTTGAATTACGACCTGGATTTGGGTCCCTAACCCCGTCGTAAGTCGGGGAGTGTATATATATATATATATATATATATATATATATATATATATATATATATATATATATATATATATATATATATATATATATATATATATATATATATATATATATATATATATATATACATATATATACACCTAGACCCCGACTTACGACGGGGTTAGGGACCCAAATCCAGGTCGTAAGTCCGACATGGTCGTAAGTCCGACATAGATAAAAAAAAAATTTTTTTAATAAAAAATCTACAATGAAATACAGTACAGTAAAAGTAATGAATAATGATGAATGGATACAGTACAGTGAAAGTAATAAATAATAAGGAATGGATACAGTGTGACTGAGCACTTAACCTTTAATGTAGTCAGCTGAATGCACATGGGGCCCCCATAATTTTCTAATTATACATGGAGACTACATTAACTGGAAACGTTTCGGTATAGAAAATGCGTGTGTCATTTAAAAAAAAAAAAAATTTTTTTTTTTATCTATATCTGAGACGGTCGTAAGTCCACGTAGTCGTAAGTCGGGGTCTAGGTGTATATATATATATATATATATATATATATATATATATATATATATATATATATATATATATATATATATATATATATATATATATATATATATATATATACAGTGGGGTATGCTATAACGAACGTAATTGGTTCCAGAACCTCGTTCGTTATAGCATTCGTTCGTTATAGGATTAATCCGTTCCAGGCCCCCAAATACAACCACCTAACACTGAAAAAATTCTGTGGAAAATGTAAAAAATACAGTACTTTATCTTACCTTAGTGTTATTCAGCATGCAGGTACCCCTAAACACTGGCACATCACTATCACTTCCACTGGGAGTCTTGGCTTTAAGGTCCTCAAACAATTGTCTGGCCTTCTCACAAATTATAGCTTCACTAATGTTACCACCTGCCATTTCTTTCTCCTTTATCCACACTAAGAGTAAATTTTCCATCTCTTCAATCACATTACACTTTGCTTTGCTAAGTCTAAAGATTCCCTTTGCCACTTGCACAGTTTTTAACTCCCCTTTATTCTTCAAAATCGTACATATAGTCGATTTAGCCATCCCATATTCATCACTAAGTTTCGCAATGCTTCTTCCATTCTCACGTTTCTTTATAATTTCTCTCTTAGTTTCAAGGGTTATTAGCTTTCTCACTCGCTTTGGACGACTCATTGTTACAATTGTATACTTGTACAGGTAGTTCTGCTATAACGCGATAATTGTGTTCTTGTAAAATATCGTGTTATAGAAAATCGCGTAATAGAAATAACAGGGCTTATGGAGAAAATAGGGTTAGGTGCAGATTACTCGAAATCGAAAAAATTTAGTAGTTAGCCTAACACAAAGGATAGCACAGTCTAAATAAATGTTACATTCATATCTAATAATGAAATCATACAGTAAATGTAACACTTTACTTGATGGGGGAGAAGGGTGATTTTGAGGTTGATTAAATCGAGCTTCTCTTCAAGTGTTATATCCTTTCTTTTACGATCATCACCGGGAATTCTATCACCAGAACGCTTCTTGTTGATATTCTTCTTTACTATATTCACAGTTAATACTGTACCACAAAATTGGAGAAATAGTAAGCAAAAATCGCGTTATAGCAAACAAGCGTTCGCGTTATACAAATATCGTTCCTAATTCATAAATCGCGTTAGAGCAAATTCGCGTTATCAAAACACGCGTTATAGCAGAACTCACTGTATAACAAAATAGTTATACAAATAACGCGAATTTCCACATCAAAAGACGAAATTTCAACAATAACAGTGGTGCACTGGCTACACAATGAGACAAAGATGGCGTCTGACGCTCTTGTTGTGGGTCGCGGTACAACAATATTCATGCGCCAGGCGAAATAGTCCCGTATTCATCCGCGTTCGTTGTAGGAGTTACGTTCGTTATAGGAATATTCGTAGTAGGATCCGTTCATTATAGCATACCCCACTGTGTGTGTGTATATATATATATATATATATATATATATATATATATATATATATATATATATATATATATATATATATATATATATATATATATATATATATATATATATACATATACACACATATATATATATACACAGTTGTACCCCACTTAACGCGGTCAATTGAACCCAGAGGGTCCCGCGTTAAGTGAAATCCGCGTTAAGTGAACAACAGAACATATGGGATTAATTCCAATAGAAACCGGCCCGACCCCCAAACTCCACTTTTTGAAGGCACATACCTATGTTGTAGTAAAAATAACATCTTAATTTTATGATGGTACATGCACACAATTAATACTTAAGAGAAATAGAGAAATACAGTCGCCAAGTTAATGTCCATTCAAATAATGGACTCAACTCCCTCCCACTCTCACACTACACTGCCGGCTCTTCCCTCTCGGAGAAATTTTTGGGGGAAAACCACTAAATTTTAATAAATAATACCTCAAACTAAAGTTAGGATAATACAATTGACATTGCTGGATTCCTTGTAAGACCAGGAATATTTTGAATATAAATGTCATATATTTTGCACAAAAGATAACATAGTTACCTAGAGAAAATTTTTTATCTAAAAATTGTATGTTTAATGCAAAATATATGATGTTTATATTCAAAATGATCACCAAATTATAAGAATTCCAGCAATGAAAATTATATTCTGACCGGGTAATTTGTATGAATTTTATGAGCTAAAACAAATATCTTCAGTTAATAAAAAAAAAAATAATCTTCACGACACTATCTGTCAATCAAAGTACCCCACCTTGCCTCCCCCCCTCTTCCAACCGCCCGGTCAGTCCCAACCCTCCCCCCCACCCACCACCAATCCTCCCTTCCAGAGTTTTTGACATTTAGTATTAAATAATACCTCAGATTAAAGTTAGGATAATATAATTGACATTGCTGGATTCCTTGTAAGACCAGGAATATTTTGAATATAAATGTCATATATTTTGCACAAAAGATAACATAGTTAATTTCAGAAAAATTTTTATCTAAAATTTGTATGTCTAATGCAAAATATATTATGTTTATATTCAAAATGATCATCAAATTATAAGAATTCCAGCAATGTAAATTATATTCAGACCGGGTAAGTTGTATGAATTTTATGAGCTAAAACAAATATCTTCAGTTAATAATAAAAAAAAAAAAATTCTTCACGGGGTAACAGATGGTCGGTCGGTCCCTCCCTCCCCCCCACCCCCCACCAACCGTCCCAAGGAGATGTGTGGGATAACCACTAAATTTTAATAAATAATACCTCAAACTAAAGTTAGGATAATATAATTGACATTGCTGGATTCCTTGTAAGACCAGGAATATTTTGAATATAAATGTCATATATTTTGCACAAAAGATAACATAGTTACCTAGAGAATTTTTATCTAAAAATTGGCCATGTTTAATGCAAAATATATGATGTTTATATTCAAAATCACAAGAATATAAGAATTCCAGCAATGTAAATTATATTCTGACCGGGCAATTTGTATGAATTTTATGAGCTAAAACAGGCAGTCAGGCAGGGTGGGGCAAATCTAAAAATAGCATCTCGAGCCGGACACTCACCGCGTATATGTGGAAAAAATCCGTGTTAAGTGAAAGTTCAGCTCTGGCGAGGCACCGCGTATATGATAAAACGCGTTAAGTGAAACCGCGTTAGGCGGGGTAATACTGTATATATATATATACAAAAAATAAATGTTAAATGAATTATTTATGGTGCATTAGGGTACTGGTCACTTGAGACACAAAGACGGGCTATAAATAGCCTTCTTCATCTCCCCTCCATCTCACCCTGAGCCAGAGGGAAGAGTCATGGTAAATAACATTTGTTTGCTTATTTTCCATTTACTTGAAATAGATTTACCGAATTATTTGTTTACAGTTGGTCCTCATATTACGCGGTTAATGTAACCCGGAGGGTCCCGCGGAAAGTGAGGAACGCGTAAAGTGAACAACATAACATATGGGATTAATTGAAATGGAGTCCAGGCCGATCCCCAAACTCCACTTTTTGACGACACACAACTATGTTGTAGTAAAAATTTTATCTTAACTTTATGATGGTATGAAAAAACAAGTAATATAGAAGAGGTTAGGTTAGGAAAGATAAAGGTTAACATAGGAAAAATAAAGGTTAGGTTAAAAAACTAAAAATTTTGTGTAACACTTACGGTAGTAGAAGAGATAGGTCGGCATACGGGGATGGAGGCTGGTTCCGAGGCAGAGGGCAGATTACTGGCCCTCAGGTGAATCACCATTACTAGGTGAATCATCATCACTGTCACTTACAGTTGTCAGGGCTTCCCTGACAAATCCCTCAAAGTCAACTTCACTGTCACTATCACTGGCTTGGGCTGGCTGTGGTGGGTTGCGGGTGAAGAAATCTGTTATGCTTTGCTGACGGCTGGCGTTGATGTTGTCGTGATACACCTTGATGTACGGCTCCATAGCCTGCACCAGCCGGTTATGGAAGACTTCATAGCGGTCATCGTCATTGTCGCGGGAAAGGAAGGACTTCATCTTCTCTGCACACTCCATGGCACCCTTAATATCACTATGACTTAAATTGTGTTCTTCGGAGACTGACGCACCTTCTTCCTCCTCTTCACTGACGTGTTCTTCTTCCATCATCTCGTCGGCAGTCACTTCAGGATTTCTGATCACCTCCAGGATGTCGTCGTTGGTGGTCTCGGAGAAGCCTGGAACTGTAACAGTCTGCGCAGCTTCTCTGGCAAGGTCCACTGCTACTGCAACATTCTGAACCTCACCAGTCACAGATTGACTCCTCCTCTCACCTGGTATTCCATGCAACACATGTCTCCATGCGTGACGAATTGTAGCAATAGACAGCTGATCCCATGACTCCACCAAGATGTCCACAGCTTTCTTGATGTTAAATACTTCCAGAATTGTTTGAAGAGTATTTTTTGCTGTTCTAACTGTTGTTCCTCATCTTCGTCGCTCTTGCTATCGGTGGTGGTGTCACTCAGGTTACGCAACTCTTCCCTGGTGTTGGTGTAGTCGTTCAGGAGCTGGAATTTTTTTGTTGAGAATGCAGCTTTCACATTGCAAATCAACTCCTGGTCCATGGGCTGTAATATAGACGTAGTGTTGGGAGGAAGGAAGACCACTTTTACGTTGGGGTGACGATCTAACAGTAGGGGCGAGTGTCCTGGTGCGTTGTCCAGCAGCAACAAAATATTAAATGGGACATTCTGTTGCTCACAGAATTTCTTTACATCGGGAACAAAACAGTCATCAAACCAGGAGAGGGACAGTGTAGAGAACATCCATGCCTTACGTGCTGTCAGCCAGTGGACATTTAGCTTGGTCATGTCCATGGTTTTGTAGGCGTGCGGCTTGCGTGCTGTGTGGATCACCGATAACTTGAGCTTACAGGTACCGGAGGCATTGGTGGCAAACAGGACGGTGATGCGTTCCTTCTGCATTTTCCGGCCCCGAATCCTGCTGGCATTCTTCACAATGTAGGACTTGGAAGGTAGTTTTCTCCAGAAAAGACCAGATTCGTCCATGTTAAACACCTGGTCGTCACTGTACTGTCCTTCCTCCATAATCTCACGTAAAAACGGAGGAAATTCCCGAGCCGCAGCACGATCAGCACTCGCTTCTTCACCACCAATGTTTATATTGGTGATCTTGTTCCGGATCTTAAACCTCTGTAACCACCCAGAGGAAGCATTAAAGGGTTTGGGCTCTGTAATTCCCATCTTTCGTGCCACTGCCATGTACAGTTCACGTGCGTAGTCCTTCACAGAGCGCGTGTCGACCGCCATGTTCCGTCGCGCCTGACGCACCAAGTACCTCACAAGTAATTTTTCTGTCTTGAGAAGCACCTGGTTGTGAAAATACTTGATCATAGAAGCACCTGTAGACTTTGTGATCTTCATGTGCTCCTTTATCTTGGCTGAATCCTTCTTTATAGTCCGGATCGTAGATTCGTTCACGCCATGCTGGCGCGCCAAATCAACCTGCCTTGTTCCTTTCTCCAACTCTTGGATGATGGTATACTTCACCTCGTAGCTTAAGGAACGTCGTGTCTTCTTTGGTTTAGTGCCGCTGGGTCCAGGTAAGGAAAGGTTTTTCTCTGGGGGTGGTGGTCCGGCGGAAGCCATTTTACGGAACAATGGATGCGCGTTAACACGGAGTGGCCTTGAGGGATGAAACTGTCGCGGCTAGGTCAAGCGTCGTCTTTCCTCCCTCCCTCCCTCCCCCGGGTGGACACGTCATAATACTTTAAGCCAATTACAGCTAGCAGCAGAGGAGGGTAGGGATGCATGGCCAATCACAGGTCTTGTACGTCATATGACGTCAGTGATAACGCAACAAAGACACACTGCGCAACCTTACCGCGCCGCTTGCCCAAGCGGAGGGAGGAGGAGGGAGAGGCAGGCAGGCGGGCGGGCGCGTGGCGCGTGGGGAAAATCTAAAAATAGCGTCGCGCCGGACACTCTCCGCGTAATGGCGTTCGCGACCGCGGAATGTAAGAATGTTAGGTTCTGGCAAGGCACCGCGTTAACGGTGAAACGCGGAATGCGGGACCGCGTAATATGAGGACCAACTGTATATATATATATATATATATATATATATATATATATATATATATATATATATATATATATATATATATATATATATATATATATATATATATATATATATATATATATATATATATATATGCCCCTGCTGACTGCTGCCCAGAAGAAGAGGATCACTTTTGCGAAGAAGTACAGTGTCTGGTCCCTTCAGGATTGGAGGAACGTCCTGTGGAGTGATGAAGCCACGTTTACAGTGAGTGGTTGTGGTCACGATAGGGTGTACCGCCGGCCAGACTCTGACCCGCTTGACCCCAGGTACACCGTCAAGACGGTCAAGCATCCTGATTCAGTGTTGGTATGGGGTTGTTTCACTTATTACGGTGTTGGTGAGTTGGTTGTGCTTGAAAAAAACATTAAAGTTAACCAGGGTGTGTACCTCGAGCTTCTCTGTGACGTTCTGCCTGACTCGTTTGAGAAAACACGCACCGACGTGTTCATGCAGGACGGTGCTCCCTGCCACACAGCCAAGTGGGTTACTCAGTGGTTGGAGGATTGCCAGGTTTCATATTTTAAGGACTGGCCTGGCAATTCCCCCGACATCAACCCTATTGAGAACCTTTGGGGGCTCATGAAACGTCGCCTACGTGACCTCGACAGCTCGTCCGTCCCCAAGCTTACCACAGCAATTAAGCAACTGTGGGCCAATTTCACCCCACAGCACCTGCAAAACCTTGCAGACAGTGTTCCACAACGACTGAAAGAGGTGCTGGGAAACACAACAAAATACAGTGGGGTATGCTATAACGAACGGATCCTACTACGAATATTCCTATAACGAACGGTTTTACCTATAAAATTGAGAATGCTATAACGAACGCAACTCCTACAACGAACACGGATGAATACCGGACTATTTCGCCTGGCGCATGAATATTGTTGTACCGCGACCCACAACAAGAGCGTCAGGCGCCATCTTTGTCTCATTTTGTAGCCAGTGCACCACTGTTATTGTTGAAATTTCGTCTTTTGATGTGGAAATTCGCGTTATTTGTATAACTAGTTTGTTATACAAGTATACAATTGTAACAATGAGTCGTCCAAAGCGAGTGAGAAAGCTAATAACCCTTGAAACTAAGAAAGAAATTATAAAGAAACGTGAGAATGGAAGAAGCATTGCGAAACTTAGTGATGAATATGGGATGGCTAAATCGACTATATGTACGATTTTGAAGAATAAAGAGGAGTTAAAAACTGTGCAAGTGGCTAAGGGAATCTTTAGACTTAGCAAAGCAAGGTGTAATGTGATTGAAGAGATGGAAAATTTACTCTTAGTGTGGATAAAGGAGAAAGAAATGGCAGGTGGTAACATTAGTGAAGCTATAATTTGTGAGAAGACTAAACAATTGTTTGAGGACCTTAAAGCCAAGACTCCCAGTGGAAGTGATAGTGATGTGCCAGTGTTTAGGGGTACCTGCATGCTGAATAACACTAAGGTAAGATAAAGTACCGTATTTTTTACATTTTCCACAGAATTTTTTCAGTGTTAAGCGGTTTTATTTGGGGGCCTGGAACGGATTAATCCTATAACGAACGAGGTTCTGGAACCAATTACGTTCGTTATAGCATACCCCACTGTACTAAGAGGGGTGGGTGAGCGTTATTTTCATTTTTTATTGCCTTACCATGATATTTTACTCCACGGTGTATATATATATATATATATATATATATATATATATATATATATATATATATATATATATATATATATATATATATATATATATATATATATATATATATATATATATATATATATATACAGTAGTACCCCGATTTACGCGGTCAATTGAACCCACAGGGTACCGCGTTAAGTGAAATCCGCGTAAATGGAACAACAGAACATATGGGATTAATTCCAATAGAGACTGGCCCGACCCCCAAACTCCACTTTTTGACGACACACAACTATGTTGTAGTAAAAATTTTATCTTAACTTTATGATGGTATGCACAAACAAGTAATATAGAAGAGGTTAGGTTAGGAAAAATAAAGGTTAAGTTAGGAAAAATAAAGGTAAGTTAGGAAAAATAAAGGTTAGGTTCGGAAAACTAAAAGTTAGGTGTAAAACTTACGTTAGAAGAAGAGATGGGTCGGCATACGGGGATGGAGGCTGGTTCCGAGGCAGAGGGCAGATTACCGGCCCTCAGGTGAATCACCATTACTAGGTGCATCACCATCACTATCAGTTACAGTTGTCAGGGCTTCCCTGACAAATCCCTCAAAGTCACCTTCACTGTCACTATCACTGGCTGTGGTGGGTTGCAGGCGAAGAACTCGGTAATGCTTTTTTGACAGCTAGTGTTGATGTTGTCTTGATACACCTTGATGTAGGCTCCATAGCCTGCACCAGCCGGGTATGGAAGACTTCATAGCGGTCATCGTCACTGTCGTTGGAAAGGAAGAGCTTCAATTTTTCTGCACACTCGATGGCACCCTTAATATGACTATGCGTTAACTTGTGTTCTTCGGAGATTGAACCACCATCTTCCTCTTCGCTGACGTGATCATCTTCCAACATCTTGTCGGCAGTCATTTCAGGATCTCTGATCACCTCCAGGATGTCTTCGTTGGTGGTCTCGGAGAAGCCTTCAGCTGTAATACTGTGTGCAGCTTCTCTGGCAAGGTCCACTGCTACTGCAACAGTCTGAACCTCACCAGTCACAGGTTGACTCCTCCTCTCACCTGGTATGCCATGCAACACATGCCTCCATGCGTGACGAATCGTAGCAATAGACAGCTGATCCCATGCTTCCACCAAGAAATCTACAGCTTGTTTGACGTTAAATTTCTTCCAAAACTGTTTGACGAGAACTTCTTGAGTCACCACCTCTTGTTCCTTGTCCTCGTCGCTTTTACTCTCGCTGTCGGTGTCACCCAGCTTACGCAACTCATCCTTGGTGTTGGTAGAGTCGTTCAGGAGCTTGAATTTCTTTGCCGAGTATGCAACTTTAACATTGCAGATTAACTCCTGGTCCATGGGCTGGATTAATGACGTAGTGTTGGGAGGAAGGAAGACCACTTTTACGTTGGGGTGACGATCCATAAGTAGGGGCGAGTGTCCTGGTGCGTTGTCAAGGAGCAACAAAATGTTGAATGGAACATTCTGTTGCTCGCAGAATTTCTTGATGTCTGGAACGAAACAGTCGTCAAACCAGGAGAGGGACAGAGCAGAGAACATCCACGCCTTATGTGCGGCTAGCCAGTGGACATTAAGCTTGTTCATGTCCATATTCTTGTAGGCGTGTGGCTTGCGGGCTGTGTGAATCACTGATAACTTTGGTTTACAGGTACCGGAGGCAGTGGTGGTAAAGAGGACGGTGATGCGCTCCTTCTGCAACTTTCGACCCCGAACCTTGCTGGCAGACTGGACAACGAAGGTCTTGGTAGGCAGCTTTTTCCAAAAAAGGCAGGATTCGTCCATGTTGAACACCTGGTCGTCAGTGAACTGCCCTTCCTCCATAACCTCACGTAAGAACAGAGGAAAATCTCTAGCCGCCACACGGTCAGCACTCGCTTCTTCACCACCAATGTTGATGTTGGTGATTTTGTTCCTCTTCTTAAACCTATGCAGCCAACCAGAGGAAGCATTGAAGGGTTTGGGCTCTGCAATTCCCATCTTACGTGACACTGCTGCGTACAGTTCACGTGTGCACTCTTGAACGGATCGCGTGTCCACCGCCATGTTGCGTCGCGCCTGACGAATCAAGTAACTCACCAGCAAATTTTCCACCTTTAGCAGCACCTTGTTCTGGGAATACTTCATCATTGAAGCACCTGCAGACTTTGTGAATGTCATGTGCTCTTTGATCTTGGCTGCATCCTTCTTAATAGTACGAATCGTTGATTCGTTCACTCCATGCTGGCGTGCGAGATCAGCTTGACGTGTTCCTTTCTCCAAATCTTGAACGATCTGGTATTTCACTTCGTAGCTTAGGGAACGGCGTATCTTCTTTGGCTTAGGCCGGCTGGGTCCAGGTAAGGAAAGGTTTCTCTCTGGTGGCGGTGGTCCGGCGGAAGCCATTTCACAGAACAATGGATGCACGTATACATGGTGTGGCCTTGAGGGATGAAACTGCCGCGGCTAGGTCAAGCATCGTCTTTCCTCCCTCCCTCCCTCCCCGGGTGGACACATCATATTACTTTAAACCAATTACAGCTAGCAGCAGAGGGGGGTAGGGATGCATGGCCAATCACAGTCCGATACGTCATATGACGTCAGTGATAACGCAACAGAGACATGCACTGCGCAACCTTACCGCGCGGCTTGCCCAGGCGGAGGGAGGAGGCGGGAGCAGGCGGGTGGGGCAAATCTAAAAATAGCGTCGAGCCGGACACTCTGCACGTATATGGGTAGATGAACCGCGTAAAGTGAAAGTTCAGTTCTGGCGAGGCACCGCGTATATGAGAAATCGCGTAAAGTGAAACCGCGTAAAGCGGGGTAATACTGTATATATATATATATATATATATATATATATATATATATATATATATATATATATATATATATATATATATATATATATATATATATATATATATATATATATATATATATATATATATATATATATATATATATATATATATATATATATATATAAACCCTCGTTTAACGAAATTTCGGTTAACGAACTGCCTTCCATAAGGATCTTCAATTCGGTTAACGAACAAAAATTCGGTTAACGAATTTCTTACGAACCGACCTCAACATGTTTTCGCTTGCACTGGCCGGGCAACCAGCTTTAGTATCAGTCCGCCAATACATTAATCGGTTCTAGGGCTTAAATTCCTAACTATTTTAGTAAATATCAAGAAGTTTATACTATTCAATAATTTTAAAAGTTTAATATTCAATTTTTTAGTCATTTTAACAATTATTGAACATAATTGAAGGTAAAGTGACTAGTTTAAAGCGCAGCATCCAGCCTCTTAACACAGCAAACAGGCGTTAGTCTCTCTGTTTTCACTGGAGGTAACATCTTGCTTGAGACTCTCTTCAACTAAACGCTTTTTTCTGTGTTTCCAAGCAAATTATTGGTCATTTTGAAATATATTTTACATATTGACAATATATAATGCAGTACAGTGTTGATTTAAAGAAAATAATCTTGAAATACACCAAGAGAACTAAAATTTTATGGGTGAAATGGTGCCATGGGGTGACTTCTCTTCCACCCCAATGCCTTCTCTTCTTCCTTCTCCTCCACCCCCATTGTAATTCCCATCATCATCATCATCATCATCCAGGAGCCTTCTACATACACACCTCAAAGTAAGTGAACTTTTCTACCATTTTTGTTGAATTTAGGAAATTTTCGGTGAGCTGGAACCAATTACCCAAAAACCCATTGAAACAATGGTTTCGGTTAACGAACTTTTCGGTTAACGAACGACCTTCTGGAACGGATTGAGTTCGTTAACCGAGGGGTCACTGTATATACAGCTAGACCCCGACTTACGACTGCTTGGACTTATGACCGCCGCAGTTGTGACCATTTTTTTCTTTCTTCAAATGACACACGCATTTTCTATACCTAAACTTTTCCAGTTAATGTAGTCTCCATGTATAATTTAATTAGAAAATTATGGGGGCCCCATGTGCATTCAGCTGACTACATTAAAGGTAAGTGCTCAGTCACACTGTATCCATTCCTCATTATTTATTACTTTTACTGTACTGTATTTCATTGTAGATTTTTTATTTAAAATTTTTTTTTATCTATGTCGGACTTACGACCTGGATTTGGGTCCCTAACCCCGTCGTAAGTCGGGGTCTAGCTGTGTGTATATATGTATATATATATATATATATATATATATATATATATATATATATATATATATATATATATTTTTTTTTTTTTTTTTTCTTGTGAAGGTTCTGTTCTTGAAAACCCTTGTGATACGCAAACCTGCACTAAGCAAAACCAATTTTCCCACAAGAAATAATGTATGAAGGGGAATGTTTTCCTAACCATGAGTTTTGGGTATACTTGGGCTGAATTTGTACAGAAACACACAAATCAATAAAAGACAAATATATGTGCAGTAAACTCCCCCATAATTCGTATCCCTTTACTTTGAAATCACTCATAATTTGTAATGTTTTGCCGTTACAAAATATATATTTAAATTTTTTTAATATTTGGTAAAATTTATGATTATAAGACACATTTACGAATACAGGTATGTACAGTGGTCCATCGATTAACAAACACAATTGGTTCCGCAGAGCCGGTTGTTAACCAAAACATTTTGTTAACTGAATCTATTATTTCAATGAGATACTGGGTAATTGGTTCCAACTCAGAAAAAGTATACATACAAATTACTGTATATTGGTAATAGAATTAACAAAACATTAAATATAAACTAAATACAGTAATGTACTGTACAGTATACAGTACTGTACAATAATAAATGCAAAACAATAGAATACTATATTTTAACTTGCTTTAAGGTGTGTATGTCGTATTCCCGACAGCTTTGTTTACGTACCAAACAGCCGATTGTAGAGGCAGTCGATGATGACATGCCATAATCTTTACAGAGTGCAATATGTTAACTGAATTTCAGAATGACCAATAATTTTATTGTAAAAATGCAAAAATATTCAAGAGACCAACAAACTCGATGTTCACTCCACTGTAAACAAAGTTAAACTGAGAAGCGTTGGTGGGTGAATCAACCAGCTGATGGGCACACAAAAACTGTTCCCTGTATACTGTATATATTTTCAATATGTTAACTAAATTTCAGACTGACCAATAATTTTAATATAAAAAATGCAAAAATATTCAAGAGCACAACTGTCTTGATATTTTCTCCAATGGAAACAAATGTAAACATAGAACCAATTACTGTATTGGCGGACTAGCCGATCAGCTGATGCACACAACAAAGCATGTTTCTCGTAAGGCTTTCGTTAAATGAAGTTTTGTTTGTTAATGGAACTGAAAATCCATATGGGAGCTAATTCGTTAACTGAAATTTTGTTAATTGAGCCATTCGTTAATCGAGGGACCACTGTACAGTATATATAAATATATATGATGCACAAGTCACCATGGGATGCGACTGCCGACCATCCGCCACAGTGTAAACAAGTACTATATGTGTCACACGGGGTTGTGACCACCTGCCTCAGTGTAAACAAGTATTATATGTGTCACGAGTATCGATCACGGTCAGTTCTGGTTGGCAAGTCATGGAGTGTACAACTTCTACGGTCCACCGGGCAAGCTTTTCAAACTTGTTTTTCCATCATTGCCCAGTGTTTGAGCCATTACAATATTTTACTATATATCTGATAACCAGAGATCAAGCGCCTAAATCTGGTAAAGAGGTACTGTACCTAGAAATGTTTAAATTTTTATTAGGGCAGACAACGAAAAATGTACTGTTGTTTTTGTTTTTTCCTTGGGATGTGTCCCTCACATTTCATAAAACCTCATAATTCATAAACGGCTAGAGCCCCTATTATTTCAAATTAATGGAGTTTTATTGTAATAAAATTGAGAGGCATGTTCAACCGACTACTGTACCAGTGACACTCACCACCAACAGCTAGCCATTTTACCACTTGCAACATTAAAACAATAAGCATGTAATAAATGTAAGAATCCATAAAAGAATTACTATGTAAATTTTGGTGATCAAGTGACTTACTGAGAGGTGTGTGTATGTCTTCCCTTTCAGAGCTATGTGAGATGTGTCTGGCTACTCTCTGTGTATTGTAGAGGATTCTTGCATGCATTTTGTATTTTCTTTTTTTAATAATAATAATAATAGTCTTTTTTCAAAAGTGCCAGTTCTTTAAAGAATTCACTAGCACTACAAACTAAAAAAACTTGAGAATAAAAAGAAATACTGCACTACAATAAAAAGATCACAAAAAGTAGCATCGTAAAAATTAAAAACACACTGATAATTGAATATTTTGGTCATAAAAATTTAACTGAGATAAATCAAGACTACAATGTGTGAATTCATAATAAATGAGGACTACCTGTATTGTATATATAAAATAAGTCATATTGTACAGTATATTGTTTTTAAAGTAAAGCTTATAAGCTATTTCTTCCAAACTATTTTGTACCATAGGTAGTAACTGAAAACAGAGATGGACAGTCGCAGCATTGTAGGACAAGTGCATCAGGATAAAAACACCAAACACCTTGTAAAAAAACTTTATATGCTGTACTGTACCTCCTTCACACAAGCAACATATTCTCCCACTCTAAAGTATGAATTTAAGGGAAGTTTGTAGAAATTAACAGTAAATTATGTACATACCTCCTGTACTGTATTATAAAGTGAAAAACAAAAATGAAGGATACCTTATACTCCAGGGTGATAAACACCATACAGTACACCTTTAGCAATCATCATTCAACACAGAATAAGTCTCTTCTTGTTCAAATCATGGGTGCACATTCTATCCACTACAATATACAGTATAATCAACTATGTAAAACCTTGTTCCGTCTTACATACAACAGTAAACACAAATATAAAATTTCATTCACCTATTACAGTCACTAAGATTTCTTCTTAGGCAATAGTCCAAGGGATTGAAGACATATTGTGGCAGCTTTTGATCTTGCCAGTTTCTTAGAAGGCGCTTCTTCTTTTGAGGTATATTCTCGTCCATTCACAATCACCTTATGAAATTCATATAAAATGGATACATTAGAATACTCACAAGAGAACACATGAAACCCTTGAGTTATGAATATTTTCCATTAATTAATCTGTAAATCTTTAGCAAGTTAGAGGTAACAGAACAAAATATACCATAGTAATAAGCAAAATATGACAGTCCATTCTTGTTTTGATGTCCATTGCAAAGTGGACATTATACATGTATACTATATCTAGTTAACCAGGGGAGCCAGTACACAAGGGACCCTAATACAACCACTGGTTGAAGAGGCAATTAATATCATAACTTTATCTTGCTCTTTAGTCAACTTAGATAATGTACCTGCCATTAAACTATATGACCTCTCTAATGGGCACAGGGAGGGTAGGGTATTTAGGAGTCAGGATATCACAGGTCATAAAATAGGGATCTTATAGAAGAAGTTGTAATCTTTAATATACGTATATAGATTATGGGAAAAAAAAACGTATTAAGAATATAATCAAATATGGCACACTGACTAATAAAAAATAATTTTATTAATAAATTATGTATATATATGTGACTGCATGTAGTAGGCTTTTACGACAAAAATATATTTTGAAAAATTCGCTTGACGTATTAAAAGGAGTAGAGAAAATCTAGGATAAAAAAATGAGAGTGGAAAGTGGTCGTAAAGCTAATGGTATCAAACATAATATCCAAAACTATTACACACAATTAAAGGTTTTCATAAGCCTATTTATGTGTCAAAAGTAATGGAAATTTAAATGACTTGTTTGACAAACATACAGGGATTATTTCATTATGGCTGTTTGCTATTTTCTCTGGTGCTGTGAGTTATAACAACAACTTAATACAAGGTTTGAAAGAGGGGCAATGGAAGACAATGATACAGTACTATACTGTAATGTATGAAGATGCAACAACTGTGCTGAGAGAAAGAACCAATGCTGACTCTTGACACAAAGCAGATGAAGTGGAAATTTGTTGTGAATGTTTGTCAAACTAAAGTTGTAAATGCCACTATTGTATGGCGAAAAAGAATGCATTTATACAGTCCTTGGTGTTGGTTGGAAATTAAAAATTTATTCAAGGAGTACACAAAATTAAAAATTTATTCAAGGAGTACACAAGTCAACATAAAGCTTAGCCATCATCCTTCGAACAATGTTAATGGAATTTTATTTTTCATAGCTCTTATCCAGTTAATCTACCAAGCTTCATTTTACTTATTCTACAGTATGTATTTTGTCATTATACTGTACAGTACAGTATATGATACACAGCTGTATACTATACTGTTACAAGTCAAAGGACAATTTATGACCTTTTTGCTTATCACCAAAACCAAATACAATACTGTACACATATCATGTTTTACCAAAAATGAGAAGTTTATCTCTACCTCTCTTAATTAAAGATAATACTTGTAGCTTACTCTTGCAGTCACATGCAAGAAAAAAGACAATATTAAAGAGTTAAGTTTTACCTTCATGATAAAGGTCTTCTTGTGAACTGGGCCAACGTCAGAGACAACTTGAAAAACTGGTGCAGTCCAGTTACGATTTGTACACAACTCAATCAGACCCGACACCGGATGCTTTCCTGAAACACATACACTTTTAAAATAAACTCTTTACTCAGAGAATCATCCATCTCTTGATTCATCACAGCACTGTCAAAGAACTTAACAAGAAATCCACCACACCTCACCTGAGAGATCTTTAGCAGTAAGTTTCCTTGGTTTTCTTTGAACAGGTTTTCCTTGTTGTGGTGTCCATCCCCCAGGGCAATAAACACCTGAAAATCATAGTTAAAATGTGACTTTTTTAAGTCAGGAATTTCCTGAAACATTTGAGCTACAATTAAACGGGCAGAATAACTCATATCAATGCAGTCTAGGAATAAACAGAGTATAAGAAGGTAAATAAATAAACCTGGCCATAATTGTAGCTGGAATAAAAATGAAAGTACCTGTATGGGCAGTTATAGACAACAATAATGTAAAAACATGAAACAAAGGACTGCAGTACAAAATCCCAAATGTCCTGTGAGACCATCCTGACAGATCATTCCCTGATCAGGGGATACCTGTGTTCCTAAGGTAGGTACACTGTCCATTCAGATTAGTACCAGTGTATGAGCAGCGACTAGTCCAAACAAACTGTGATTATTATGCATGCTCAGACCCAGTTTCAGTAGATGTTCTAAAAGCTATTGTTTTGATAGGTACGCCATTATAAGCCGTGAACTACAGTAGTTCTCTTAACCCTGACCCTCCCTAGTCATAAACTTGGGAATAAACATATGGCTCACACATTTACCTGCATCAATCTTCTGCTGCTAACACTTATTGATTATGCTCTGGTGTTCCTCATGGATTTTCCAAGAATCGGTGGTTTTTGTAGTTACCGGTAGTGTTTTCTTGTGCTTTTGGCATTACTGTACAAGTCTCACTTCAATGTACAGGTATACAGTGCTTACTATCGTATACTCAAATCTTTCTCAACACACATTTCTATCAGTGTCGATTCCATTCACTCTTACTCTATATTTACTCACAATCCCATCCACATCACACACTAATCTCCAATTATGTACTAACATACCCACCATAACCTATTTCTCATACCCCACTGAACCTGACTAGTAGTACTCTGGGACTAACCCATTGTATTGTATGATCCATTTATGCTGTATTCCTTCATGTAACCCCACCATTCATCACTCATTAGAAAACACAGATCCTTTTTTGGTTTTATTGTTCCAGACACTCCTCACTTTTTCCTCTCACTTGTCCACAGCATATTTCTCCAATATCCTTCAATTCTGTTAAACTCAAAGCCAAGATATCAAAGTTCCTGACAATTAACATAGCTTCAATTGCAACTTTTCCATCATGATTACATCTCCTCATTTAAACACCCCCAGTCTTCTTTGACGAATCTTCAATTTAGAATATACACTTGCAGTACATGTTTTAAAAGCTATTTCTATAGGTCTTCTTATCTCTAGCCTTATAATGCCTGGCCAAATTTAATAACAATTCACTTGGTACACCGAATTTAATAAAATTTCTCCAGAAAAGCAGACCCAAATTACAAAGACACCCATAAAGGGGAGGATAAAGAAAAAAATATTAATTCACCTTCTGGGTCCACATTGGCATCAGGCATTAGCGGTTCAATCATTCCCTCCTTGTTTTTACCGAGACCTTCACCGGGGATCCAGCCCATTTTCTGCAACATTCTCATTCCAAAGTGTTTAGAAGGACCAAAGTCTGATGATGGCAGGCCATGTCTCCCAAGTGAGTCCTATAGATTTCATGAGAGAAAAAGATAGACAAAGTTATCGTAGTAAAGTATTGGTGCAATATTAAGAATAATCTGGTCAAGTATATAGTACAGTCGCCTGGCAACTCAATGGAATGGTTACCGAGCATCCTTAGTCTGGATACTATTGTGAGGTTCTTTAGGGGCCATTCTGGGAGTTTTACTACAACACAAAATGTGCCAGCCACTGTATCAAGTACTACTGAACTGATAATAAAATAATACAATATATATATATATATATATATATATATGCAAGTAAATCACTGTAGGTGCACGTGATCCAGGTATATGCTGATAACCTTGTGGTTATCAGCATATATATATATAGGGTGTCCCATAAATTTCCATACATAGGAAAAATAAACCTTTTTATATGAAAATCCTGTGGAGTGGCCTCCCAGATCCCCAGACCTTACCCCACTTGATTTTTACCTTTGGGGGCATTTGAAGGCCATGGTGTATCAGGAAAAGATACAAAACATAAATCATCTCAAGCAACGTATCACCAACGCCATTACAAGCATAACTCCAGCTGTGCTTGAACGTGTTCTTCAGCAGTGGAGGACACGCATTGAAGATTGTTTTCAACAGAATGGTAGTCATGTAGAGCATATTATATAAATAAAAATGGATTTTCATATAAAAAGGTTTATTTTTCCAATATATATATATATATATATATATATATATATATATATATATATATATATATATATATATATATATATATATATATATATATATATATATATATATATATATATATATATATATATATACAGTATTGCCCCGCTTTACACGGTTTCACTTTCCGCGATTTCTCATTTACGCGGTACCTCGCCAGAACCGGACTTTCACTTTCCGCAGTGCATCTACTCATATACGTGGTGAAGTATATATTTTTTTTTATTTAGCTCATAAAATTCATACAAATTACCCAGCCAAAATATAATTTACATTGTTGGAATTCTTACAATATGATGATCATTTTGAATATAAACATCATGGATTTTGCATTAGACATACAAATTTTAGATCTAATGTAATAATTTGGTTTACACAAAGCAAATATTTTATCTTTTGTGCAAAATATATGAAGTTTACATTCAAAATATTCCCTGACCTGCAAGGAATCCAGAAATGTCAATTATATTATCCTAACTTTAGTCTGAGGTATTATTTATTACCAAACGTTAAAATCTAGTGTTTTCACCCAAACATTTCTCAGAGAGGTAGGAGCTAGTGAGCTGGGAAGAGGGAGGGGGAGGGTAGATTTGAGTCCATTATTTGAATGGACATTAACCTGACGACTGTATTTCTCTTAAATATTAATTGTGTGTGCATACCATCATAAAATTAAGATGTTATTTGTAATACAACATAGGTATTGTGTCGGAAAAAGTGGAGTTTGGGGGTCGGGCCAATCTCTATTGGAATTAATCCCATATGTTCTGTTGTTCACTTTACGCGGTACCCCGTGGGTTCAATTAACCGCGTAAATCGGGGTACTACTGTATATAAAAGGGGCCCAAAGACTACATGAAAAATTCTGATCATGCATAAATGACTACATGTACTGTAGTTGTCATACCTGCTGGGCTAACAATAAACACCTGCCATTAGAGCAGTTTGAAATTTTATCTGTTTACATATTCTTCTTAAATATACTCCTGTACCAAAATAAAAAACAGAAAAAAGTGGTTACCTACCTTATTTCTCCAATCTTGGTAATTCAGTGAATCAGAAGATCTGGACATCCTTGTTGTACTCGTGATATGATCTGCCTGGTTATTTTGTGTCCAGGTCTGTCTAGTTGTCAACAAATTTCTCTCTTCCCAGGTTGGCAGTGAGTGCCTCGTTAGACTTTCTTGTTCCCAATCATGCATTGATTGATTTGTTGACAGACTATCCTGCCCCCAGGTTTGCATTGGTCGATTTGTCAGGAAACTGTTCTCTTCCCAGGTTTCTGTTGGTTGGTCTGTTAGGGAATCATTCTGCACCCAGGATTGCACTGGTTGACTTGCCAGAAGACTGTTTTCTTCCCAAGTTGGTGGTGGTCGACTTATCAGCAAACGATTATGTTCCCAGGTTTGTGTCTGTGAACCTATCAATGAATTATTCTGTGCCCAGTTTTGTGTTTGTCGACTTGGTGATACATAATTCTGTTCCCAGGTCAAAGATGGTTCACCAGTCGCTGAACTAGACTGTTCCCAAGCATATGTTCCTCGACCTGATGGTGGATGACTTCCCCAGGCCAGAGTGGATCGACTTAACAGTGGACCATTGTCTTCCCAGTTTTGTGATGATCGACTTGACAGCTGACCATTATCTTCCCAGTTCTGTGTTGGTCGACTTGATGGATAACTATTCTGCCCCCAGTTCTGTGTTGGTCGACTTGACAGTGGACTATTCTCTTCCCAACTTTGTGACAGTCGACTTGTTGGTGCATTATTATTATATCCCCAATTTTGTGTTCGACTTAACAGAGAAGTCTTCTCTTCCCAACTTTGTGTTACTCGACTAGATGGAGCATCATTCTGTCCCCGATTCTGTGATCGACTTAATAAAGGTTTATTTTGTTCCCCGGTAAGTGCTGCTCGGTTTAATAGTGGAGTTTTCTTCCCCCAGGTGAGTGTTGATCGACTGCTGAGTGATTTATTTCCTTTCCAGGGCCGTGAAAGTTTACTTAGCACCTGATCTTTCAGTGGCCAGGTCTGTGTTTGTGTAGTACTAGTATCCGGAGTATCCTCTGAAAAAGAAATTCTATGATCACAACCAACGAATAAGTTGGAAAGCAAGTTATGAGCTGATTTCCTATGATGTCACCTCCCTCAGTACATTCACCTTAATTGCACACTTTAAGGGATATTGAATATCAGACAGTGTATTAAACTTGAGCAACATAATACTTGTACCTGATGCTTAAGAGATATAAGCAACATGCCCACCAAGAAAAAAGAATTTTAAAGTGATTCTTGCTATATTCTAATGAAAAATACAATATTATTCATTACACTACAGAAAGAGACAATGTTAGGAGATTTGGACATTGGTTAACCTATTAAAGCAATTAATCTGGTCAATAATAAAAACTGTGAGTCTCAATTTCTTGATCCCATACCTATTATTAACTTGGTGTGCTACTTATGTACAGTGTCATATAATCTCATTTATCACAATTTTCTCATGATAGTACAATACCTGTATTCATCATTTTCAAATCTGCACTTGAAGGGCCACATCAGGGCAACAATGCCGATTCAATACAATGTACTGTTTTTGGAAACTCGTGTGTGTGTGTGTGTGTGTTCATGTGAAGTTATTTTTGCCTTTGACTGTAGTACAGTACTGTATATGTATTTAAACAGGAGCTCCATACCTGTGTTTCTTACAATGAGGAATTAATAAGTGGAATACAAGATTAAATGTTACTGGTTAGTACAAATGAAAAGTTGCTAATTACAGTATCCATTTTGGTTACTACAGTACAGTAATCTTCACATTAGCCGGAATCCTCGCTCCACGAAATTCGCCAATATCCAGAATTGATTTTGAGCCAAAAAAATTCCAGGAAAACTCTTTCCAATCTGGGCATAGGAAGGAGATTCCAAGGATGAAAATCAGGCACATTTTTCAGAAAAATTCTGAGAAAATCTCTTCAAACTTCTATGTTTC
The DNA here is from genome assembly GCF_018991925.1 of Homarus americanus. NCBI lineage: Eukaryota > Metazoa > Arthropoda > Malacostraca > Decapoda > Nephropidae > Homarus > Homarus americanus. The sequence goes on along the minus strand of NW_024726235.1, from coordinate 7,252,932 downwards.
GGGCAAGGGAATAAATTTTCCACGAGTTCCGAGAAATTGCATTATGCTCCAACGCGTTCCCACGTACCGGGCGCAAGGGTGGGATACCTGTTTGGGTAACTTAGGCTGTAGGCTCACGTGCTTAGTTCATATTTTGCTGCAAATGTACAAAGTTGTTCCACTGTTCACTGCTGTTTTTGTTTATAATTTGTGTTGTGCAGTACAGTACTGTACATTACTGTACCAGGACACAAGCAGTCAGAATATAGTGTTAAGATGTGCAAAGTAAGTGTGAAAATAATGTACATACTGTACTGTACATAGCAGTGTGGACAGTGTATGCCTACTGTAGGCTAGTGTGTCGAGGTGTATGTATAGTATACAGTGCATGTACAATCCTTCCTTCATGGAGAGAGGAGAGTGACAGTTAGTAACACCTGCTACAGTCAGTGGTACTGTACAGGACAAAGACAGGCCATCCTGTATCATTTTATCACCATTTGGTCTGCCTGCATCACAAGCCTGAGAGGGCAGCATCTGCTGTTGGGTATAGTGAATACAGTAGCACATTTTCTTTATTCAAAATACAGTATATTGTACTGTGGTTTTTTTGTAAATAAATACAGCCATGTGTCTGTTCATGCAAGATGCTAAGTTTAGACTCTCGGAAAACTTTCCACAGCACCTGGAAACATTCCAGGGATGTGCAAGTGTCTGTCCGTGCGAGATCATGCTTAGACTCTCAGAAAACTTACCCACTAACCAGAAAAATTCCGGGAACGTGGGATTTTTTTTCAGGGATGAGAAATTCGTCTTAATACACAGAAATTTCACATTCTCAGAAGAGCTAATGGGGATATCACTACAGTATTAGTCACAATTTTAGTGGTAATTTTTTATCATTATACAGTAGAAGTCCAAAAATCCGGACTGCTTGGGGCTTGGGTCGGTCCGGATTTTCGGATTTTCCGGATTCTCAGGCAGTACTTTTAAAATTCAAATTTAAGGAGGAATAAAGAAGAGATGAACAGGTACACTTTGATAGTTTATTCATTAGCAAATATAGCATGCTTCATTTACCAAAACGAGCAGTTTTAATGAAAAAGCTGTGAGTTCTAGAATTTTATTCTTTGCCTTTTTTATATCATAAATTGTAGACTTTCCAATGTCGTATGTTTCCATTAGATCAGTATTGCTCACACCACGTTCTAGTTTCTTAATTATTTCAAGTTTGTCACTCAATTTCAACGAGTTCTTCTTTCTCTTCACACAACGAAGTTTATCTACTTTAGGAGCCATTATTATGGGCTTGTACAGTACTCTGTAAATGGAAAGAGTAAGACTCAAAATATTGTTATATTACACTGGTATTCTTTTCATACTGTGCTTGATATACTGCATTCACGGAAATGTAATATTTTTGCTGAAATGGTGTACGTATTACAGTGGAAAGTGGGATAAAATCGTGACGAAAACAATGACTTTCGCTTTCTTTCGTTCAAAAGATGTTACCGTAATCGCTTTTCGAATGGTTTAGTTAAAAAACTGTTGTATTGCAATAATATTCCCTCCAAATTGACTTGAATAAATATTTGAATGGAAATATACAATATTTTTGTTGAAACTACCTGCGTTTCAGTGTAAAGTGTCGTAATAATAAATGGTAAACAATTTGCCTTCGGCACTCGGTGTTTCAGGCACGGCGAGCCTCAGTTTATAGGACATAAGGATGTTTTTACTGAAGGTTTTGTTGTTCCATTACCCTCAAAATCGTGGGTCAAACTATAAACGAGGAATAACATAAATTAACGATTTCTTGGTCAAAAAATCAGGGTCGACCTATAAACGGTATGTTGTCACAGTTTGATTGCTCGTTTTAAAGTGGCGACCACGTGGTCGCTTGTTGTCGCTGTGCAACTGTGGCGCTCACGCATGCGCACATACACACAAAAGCCTGCTAAAAAAAAAAAAAAAAATTCAGTTTTCGAAAAGTCCGGATTCTCGGGTGGTCCGGATTTCTGGCATCCGGATTTTTGGACTTTTACTGTATTTAGTCTAGTTTTATTGTGTGCAAAATTAACATACATTTGTAATCTTATTTGTCATTAGGTTTACTATTAGCAAAATAACATAGTACAAGAAATTAAACAATACTCTGTACGGTACTGTACTTGCAAATGATACTATCTACAGTACTATACAGTAGTTGAAAGAATGACTGTTATGTGAACTTATGGAGGGTTAGCTGAGATGGATTGAAATTGTGACATCATGCAGTAAGGGCCTGGGTTTCTGTAAATGTTCTCTCAAATATTTTAGAAAACTTCTCGTGGAATTATATTTGTACAGCACATTTTTCTAACATAAAAAAAAAATCCTGCACTTAAGGATTACATAGTCTGAAATTAAAATAATTCACTAAATAATTAAATAATACCTGTATATATATATATATACAGTATATATATATATATATATATATATATATATATATATATATATATATATATATATATATATATATATATATATATATATATATATATATATATATATATATATATATATATATATATATTAGAACCCAAGACTTTATACCTATTTTTCTATGTTGGGACCCACTAGATACTGGGAATTGGACACGGAGCTCTGCCTGTTTTTTTTCTTGAATTACTTTTTTCTGGCGTGGAAACCATTTCCCTTTTTTCTTTGGTGGCATATTATCCTTTCTGAGAAAAAAAGAAAAGAAAACAAGACATTAACAATATCTACCATCATATACGTGGATTTCATCAGAAACTCCGCCTCTGCACTCCCCACAACTTGGGGTCACATTGGATAGATGACAGCACTAGATGGGGTTGCACTGGAAAATGCTTAGGAACCCCTGCCAAGGCTGTGTGGCTCTAGGAAGCAAATAAGGTTTATTTGACACTGTACTTATCTTGTTGAGCTGGTTTAAGTCTTACAGGCTTACTCATGAGGACCAATAGACCATAAATGCAGGAGAGGCACAAAGTCTCATTTCATGACTGAAGAGATGTGATGGTATATCTTGCCAGGTAACAGGTCTTGTCCCCCCCCCCCCCAATAGCAAGGTGAGATTTCATGCCTCAGTCTTATACAGTACTGTACTGTATTTTCAAAATCTTGCTGACAGTAAGAAATTTGATCAGTGCTAGTTTAAAAACCAATACAAGGGTGATACTACCTGCCTGCTTGCTTGAGACAGCTTAAAATTACAACTGGCAAGGCTAAATTACCTGTACATTTGCCCATTGGACAAACAAGTTTTCCCTACACAGTGAATCACATACCTAAGGACAAGTGAATAAACCTTGTTCATTAAAATTCAACAATATTTGGGGTTGTTATGCATTTTTCCAAGTTGAAAAAACTTTGACAATCAATTTCTCATTTCTAAAAAAGTGTAGCTTGTCAATGTCTTATGCAACGCTTCAATTGAAAATTATCGGTATATGCACTTACACTGAAGAAATTCAATTTAGTTAATTTAGTTCTAGTGAGCCTACTGTACTATATACTATATGATCTTAATAGGAATAACAATGTTATGTTTTTAATACACCATGGCCAATCATACAGACAAATCTCATATTATTAACTCTCGCGAGGGACAAAGGACAAAGTTTGGATGTCATGTGATACTTGTGAGCATGCACAAGTTCTGGAATTTGAATTGCATAGTTGTAAGATGGCATTTCTCTGTGAAGGGTGCTTCTGTATTTGAGAATAAAGCTGCAGTTGTTGACATCTACAGGGCTTAAGGTGTTCTCCCTTCTTCGGTTAAGTGCCCAAGGTGTGATTCAGACTGTCAGTACTGTACTGTATTGTGAAGATTAGAACGCTTGGTATTGCAGTTAAAGGCAGACACTACCCAAGAGGAAGAGATAGCATAATTACAGTGTCTAAATACTATACTGCACCACTTCCTCATTCAAACGGTATAACTTTATCCTCCTGCATCTATCAATTAAGATAACTTTTTACTGAGTTACAGAATTAGGTCAGGTCCTGCTTTCGAAGTTTCGTTTAATTTTTTTTTTTTGTGTTTTTACCCACAATTTCCCTCTACTTCAAAGCCCTGCCCATTTTGTGTTAAAATATTCTTGGTAATGGGGGAGGGGGTTGTATTTCTCTATTAACTACTATTCCAACATGAGGGTCAAATTCGTACAAAATACAATGAAATATACTATAAAATCTACTTTCTTTAGTAACTTCCGTGCATGGCCACTTCGGAATATTTACCCCTAACTTAACTTGATATAAGGTACCCCCATATACAGTACATGTGCTTCCCAACAAAATTTAGTGGGGAAAATAGGAGAGAGGAACGAGATGCTATGTTCAATACCCTTTCTGCAATTCTAATCAAAAGTATTCAGAGGGTTTCCTGGCTAACTTAACCCAGGCATCCATGACTTATGATCATCATGTGTCATAAACTACAGCCATGTCTCCTGTCAAAAATTTATTCACAACTGTGGCCGTTACTTCAAGAGCATCATCTGCCACACATACTGCTTGATGAGCTTCTATGTAAAATATGACGACTTTACAGGTTTACATCAGGTTTTCTTCATTTCTACTTTAGTCAGGTACCTTAAGTCACCTTAAGTTATACATTATGTTAAGTACACATTGTTTAAAAACCTACTGTGGATATTTGATGTTTTAATGTGTTTGAAGTTCACATGCTGTTTAATTTCAACTGAAACGCGTCTTATGTAAAAAATAATACTTACTTTTAAATTGTATTTTTTTATATAACGCCTTTCTTCGTGGATCAGTAAATTGCAGCTAACTAATAGAGATTTTACTATTAATACCCAGTGAAGAGCAGAAAGTAATATGGAGGATGTTGGCGGGAGGACGGCGGCACCAGCCAGTTTGTTTATCCCTGAAGCCGTTCACCTACACCTCAGCCTCACAACTCAGTTTGTTTATCCCTGAAGCCGTTCACCAACACCTCAGTCCTCACAACTCACACAATGATCCGGATCTGGAACATGTCCATTATTGTCCTGGATTCAAATACACAGTTGAGTTTTATCAAGGGACAGATGCAGTGACATATTACATATATTTTACCAAAGAGAAAAATATATATCCGTCCTGTAATAAGGAACATTAATTAAACTAAAAACCGACTTTTGCATTTCAAAATTTGAAAGCCCAAATACAGATATTAGGAAGATAGGTAAACAATGGCCCATGAAAAAGGACATTTATAGTTTTCAGTGGCCTTTTCAGCTTTGTTTTCAAATACCATCCGCGACTTGCATCATTTGCATGATATTATGATAGAACATATTGATTTGTTGCTTTGTATCGTTCAGTCATGGAGTGTATTACTGTGGTTTTCTTAAAAAGATAGCTTTATACTTGTCTAATCTCAATTTCCTTGCTATTTGGCCCGCAGGCTCGGCGTTGTTATAAACTTACCGTTATAGGCGATTTTATATGAAATGCGTAATACACCTCTAAACTCTGTTTTAAGAATAGTCTTTAAAACAATGTGTTAGGGTACCGGTTTAAATGTGATTATCAATACAACATGCTTTGCAGCTAACCTGTAAAAAGAAGCATATTTACTCATTTAACGAATTACTACTGGAGTCTCTTGCCTCCTAAAATTAAGTATGTTTAAAATCACCTCCCGGTAGTGGAATCGAACCCTGGTCTCACGCGAGACAGCCGGGGATACTCACCCCCTATACTACCGAGTAATCTTGAGTAAGTAGGTAAATTGTAAACTATTATTATTCAACATACCGCGTACCTCCAGTTTCCCACTTTTTTTCATTTTTTGTGTGTTGTTGAAATACTTAAGTATTTTTTGTAATAGTGGAGCAGACGGCTAACACCAAGGAGTTGTTCGACTACGTTAATTTTCTCATAGATGTTCTTTAGATGACAGTAATAAAACGATACAACTTTTTTATTTTAATTATTTATATTTGTAATTTGTTCCCTATCTACGATCATAAATTATGGTGAAAATCTGATTATATAATGTCATGATCGTAATGACGACTAACCTGATAAACTAATGATCCATATTGTAGGTAGTAGGCAGCTACCAAACAGGGAGGTACTACCACCTGGGAAGATATTGGAAGCATAATGTGTTGTCTAATGGTAGACCCTGCTGCTATATGGCATCACGAAAATTGTGACCAAGTCCCAGATTGCTGATCTATATTTCTGCCTCATTTACACACAATTGCAGGGTCTCAACTGTCTCTCTTACTATTGACAACACCACAACTAAAACCTTACTCATTCTTGATCTGTTTTATTCATTCTATTTTATTCTCCTATGTCAGTTGATATTAATACTGAAGCGGGGCCTTCTCGGATGGGTCCCACTGGTCGGGAAGGTTGTGGACCTCAGGGCAGACCTGATCATCATCAAGCTACTGGGGCCTCAACTGACGCCACTACGGTTGCTGGAGGATCGGCTTTTTTCACGCTTCATTTCTCCAACATTCGCGGACTGAGATCCAATTTTTCTTCTGTGGAGCACCATCTATTAACCTCTTCCCCCGATCTCTTACTACTCTCTGAACTTCAACTAACCAAAGCAGCTTCACCCAAACCTTTTCAAGTCTCTAACTACAACCTTTATACCTACTTTCGTTCTAAGGGAGGTGTATGCGCCTACTGCAATACACGTACACCTATAGCCCGACTCACGGATCTTGAATCTCCCCTTTATGATGTCATCTGGCTCAAAATATCTCTACCTACTGTGACTATTTTTCTTTGTTTCCTATACTGTTCTCCCAACTCTACCAACTATTTCGAACTCTTTGACTATCTCACTTCTTGCCATGAGTCGTTGCTATCCACACACCCTAACACCGAGATCCTCTACCTAGGGGATTTCAATGTGCATCACAGAGAGTGGCTTGGCTCTGCAAGGGATGACCCAGGTGGAGCTGAGGCACTCTCTTTTTCCTTAATTAATGAATAGGAACAAATAATCAAACACTCTACACGCGTTCCTGATCGACACGATCAACTTGCTAACATTCTTGATATTTGTTTTACCTCTAACCCCTCACACTATTCATACTCAATTTTTGCTCCCTTAGGGTCTTCTGATCACAACCTTATTTCTATTAAATCAAACTGGGCATGACCACCTTCCCCACCCCCCTCTAAACGTCAACTATGGCACTATCGGAGGGCAAGCTGACAATCCTTGCGAGAATTCTTCACCGACTTTCCTTGGGATGAATGTTGCTTTTCCACTCGGGATGCCTCAGTATGTGCTGACAGCATTGCTGGGGTTATACAGGGCGGTATGAGTGCATTTATCCCATCTTCTACCAAAACTTTCACATTACAATCATGGTTTGATCGCTCCTGCTCTCTTGCTTGCAGGGTGAGAGATAGGGCATATCGAGCTATGAAACTATCTCCTCCCATTACCCACACCTCTTTCATTACTTCTAGGAATCGTTGTAAGGCTATTCTTCGTAGGGCCAAGCGGAATTTTATTAAAAGAAAGACTGCTATCCTGACTAATTCTTCCTCTAGTAAATCCTTCTGGTCCTTAGCTAAAAACATCCGTAACAACTTCTGCACGCCTTCTTTTCCTCCCCTCTTCCGTCCCGATAACTCTATAGCCAACTCTCCCCCTGAGAAAGCCAACCTCTTTGGCACCTTATTCTCTTCTAATTCCACCTTAGACGATTCCCACTCTACCCTTCCTACCCCTGCACCTCCTACTGAACCTATGCACTTTCCTATAATCTCCACTCGCAGGGTTGCCGGTGTGTTATCCAGGTTGGATGTGAGTAAGGCGCATGGACCGGACGGAATACCCCCTCGTGTTCTGAGGGAGTTTGCTGAAGCCCTGGCCCCTGTGCTTGCTCGCCTCTTTCGCCTTTGCCTCAAAACTTTTCCTTCTTCTTGGAAGCATGCCTTGGTTCAGCCCATCCCGAAGAAGGGTGACCATTCTAACCCCTCTAACTATCGCCCCATTGCCCTAACTTCATCCCTCTCTAAGATTTTCGAAACTATCTTGAACTCCCATTTTCTCCGTCACCTTGAACGCCTTTCTCTTTTGTCGGATCACCAGTATGGCTTTCGCCAGGCAAGATCTACTGGTGATCTGCTCTCCTATTGCACCCATCTTTGGTCATCCTCTCTTAGGGATTATGGGGAAACTTTTGTCGTGGCCCTCGACATCTCCATATACTGCCAGATTCTGGGGTCACTAAGTCTAAGGGGATAACTTAACTCTAATCTTAATTTCTAAGGGTCGCTGCCACCAGACCCCCTCTGGACAGCATGTAGCTCGTTAGGTAGCGGGCAGAGTGGACTAGGCATTGGGTTAGGTTTTCCATTGACCAGATCGATAAGGGTAAAGAAGGATGAAACCATAACATGTCTTAATTGATTTATTCCTTATAAAACATACTGGTAAAAACACATACAACCACACTGTGGACCATAATTCCAAGGCCTGTCCCAGGGTATAGCACTGGCGCCTCTAACAACTGCTGTTGTGGTCGGTTACACTCCGACCCGAGGTGGGTTTGGGGTCCTCGGCCCACGAGGTAGAGTAGAGCCGATTAATCATGCCGAATCAGCGCCATCACTCCTATATTGACCACTGCTGGGTATCCACCGGCTCCGAGCGACCGGTGGGTTTCAATTAAGCCCACCCTCGACCTGGAGACAAACGGGGCAGCGTCAGGGGACGCGCTCCCTGGCCATCTTGAGTTTATATACCCCTGAGTTGCCAGTGATCGCTACTCACGCAATGACAATAATCACAAACAAACTAACTGTTACTCATTCAAAGATGACCCTCAGTTGACAAAGGTCTGGCGAATTACTAAAGTTGATTTAAACAGACTAATTCAAGGTTGCGTTTGCCAGTAGAGAGTGCAATAAACGTAGTGACAACTGTGTTCGAAGGCGGGACTTACTGAGAGTGATCCTGAGGGTAAAACAGATGGGAAATACACGTCTCTCCTGAGATTCTACAAGCGCGGTGGATTTGAATATTATGTAGCGTAATATGAATTAAAACGGGTTTTTAGGAATGACAATGATGTGCGCAGTACATCCAAAGCATTTGACAGGGTATGGCACAAGTCTTTGCTATCTAAACTTCCCTCTTTTGGTTTCTCTTCCCCACTTTGTTCTCTCATCTCTAGCTTCCTTGAGAATCGATCCATGGCAGTTGTTGTCGAGGGATCGATTTCTCGCTCTTTCTCTACCAATAGTGGCGTCCCACAGGGTTCTGTTCTTTCACCAACTCTCTTTCTTCTTTTTATCAATGATTTACTTCACACTACAACTAATTCTATCCATTCTTACGCCGATGATTCTACTCTTCACTCTTCCTCACATTTTCCCCTTCCTCCTAACTCTCAAACTAGATCTGTTTCTAGAACTGATATCATTACTTCTATCAACGCGGATCTGTGCAGCATCTCTGAATGGGGAGATACAAACTTGGTTAAGTTCAATAGTAACAAAACTCAATATTTACCAATTACACTTTGTAAAGTAGACGATCTCCCACCAATTACATTTCAGGACGCTATCATCCTCCCAAATTCTGAAATAAATATGTTAGGCCTCACCATTTCCTCCAATATGTCCTGGAAATCACACATCCTTAGTATAACTAAAGCTGCCTCCCGAAAGTTGGGAATGCTGTACAGATGCCGCAGCTACTTCACTCCTGAGCAGTTGCTCCAAGTATATAAGGGATTCATTCGTCCTAACTTGGAGTACTGCTCTCATATCTGGGGTGGCTCTTCTTCTGTCCAACTATTAGATAGGGTGGAATCAAAGGCATTTCGTCTTATTAACTCTCCTCCTTTAGTCGACAATCTCTCTCCCCTTTCTCTTCGCCGCAATGTTGCTTCACTCTCTCTCTTTTACAGGTACTTTAACGGGCAATGTTCAGGGGATTTGGCATCCTGTGTACCGCCGGTAAGGCCGTGGGTTCGTAACACACGTCTTGCCCGCGGTGCCCACCATTTCTCTGTGGATGTCGGTCACACGAGAATAACCCGTTATAGTACCTCCTTCTTTCCTCACACAGCCAAACTGTGGAATGCTTTGCCTTCTTCTGTGTTTCCATGCTCTTACAATCTGTCTCACTTTAAAAAGCTGGTTTTCCGGCATCTTCGTGGTGTAGATTAATACAGTATAACCTTTTTTTCTATATTTTCAATTTCTTTCCGTTCTTTTTTTTTCGCCCCCCAGGCTCCGTTGTGGGTCGTTTGACCTGTGCCCGGGTTGGCTAATTCCCGTAAAAAAACCGCTTACACGTCCATAAAACCTTCTGAGTCTCCCGGTGGAAATGTCTGCCGTTCTCTGTTTCCTTGATGACGTCATCGAGTTGTGTGTTTGTTGACGGAAGTTTGTGAGCTCTTTTTGCTACCGAGAACCTGTAAACCTTTTTTTTCACCTATGAATATCAGAGACTGATAATCATAGTGAAATTGTGGTAGGGAGGTTAACTGAGGAATGAGTTAATATTCTGAAGGGAACCTTTTGAAATCTGCCTCGGGTGATGCAGCAAGGCGTTGCATTGTGGGGAACAGATGTGTTTGGGTTCTTACTCAGGATGGGATGGAGAAAGGAAACTCACAATGTGCTCTCTGTATACATGTTGTATTGGATGCACAATGCAGCTTGGTGCTGGGAAGGCAGCATGGTTACAAGCGTGATGTAGAGAGAGCTGGTTGGTGAGGGTGCTCAGAGGAGGACAGCTTGTGGGTCGCCATGCTCGCCGGCGGGAGCGAGGACCGCCAGGCAGGCAGAGGAGGTGGTGTAGCTTGCTGCGGCTGTAGCTAGAAGAAGAGAGTTGGTTGGTGAGGATGCTCAGAGGAGGACAGCTGGTGGGTCGCCATGCTTGCCGGCGGGAGCGAGGACCGCCAGGCAGGCGGAGGAGGAGGAGGTGTTGCTGGCTGGTTGGTGTAGGTAGAAAGAGAGAGATCACCACGAGGTCAGGTCTTAAATAGCAGGGGTTAGGCGTGGCTTAGTAGTTGACCTCCGTGATGTATGGCGGCGCTGGTTGACCCAGACCATGAGGCATACACTGGGGAATTCGCGGGGTCGGCTACGCAGCGACAAACCGTTTGTAGGGGAGAAATCCACTATAGCATGTTGGGACCTGTTGCCATCCAACATTTTGTAATCAATTTAATTCTTGCTTTTGATTGCTCAGTCAGAGCATTGTTTGTAAAGATAATAGTAGGAAATGAAACTGAGTTCGTAGTCTCAGTTTCAAATGTCAGAGTGTTACAGTAACGTAATTCAGTGAAATGGTTGAGTAGGTGGAATCTGTGACTTTAGAGGGGGTGGAAGGCGGTGGTTGGCTTTTCAAATCAGTGAGCCCCACGCTTCCCTCCTACAGGTAGGTCACTCCACCTTCTCCGTGTTGTAATTCGCCATTTTTCAGTGATTTGACCTAACTAATAGTTTGTGCAAGTGTTAAAGTAACGTAGTTTATGTGCTTTGAGTGAAGTATTTTATGTCCTTAGTTAATGTCCCTTTGAAACGTTGAGGTTCGTTACACCGTGAGTGAGCCGCCATGAGTGAGCCGCCATGAGTGAGCCGCCACGCTTCCCTCCCACAGGTCCCTAGCGCAGCCTAGGCCGTGTCTGTAGCATCCACTAGTCTTGGGAGATGTCTGAGGTCCAGTGGAGTCGGGTGTCCCCTTGAACCCCGACCGTCAGAAACTCCACTACCACCCATGGGCCCCATAGGGGGTAGTATTCCCCTAACGCCCTGCCCCTGTGGTGAACCCGGATCGTCAAGCCCACAAACCACTGCCAGCCCCATCATTGGTGGATGAGTACAGCACATAACTCAGTGGGGCTGTTGGTGTGGTGGTGTTAGTCCACCGGTATTATCGGAGTTTGTTGGAAGGTGTCACTTGGTGATGAGACTCCCCTGGCGGCCGCTGGAGTATTGCCCCTGGGGTATTGAGTGTTGTACTGGCAGGTGCCACTGGTTTTATTGGTACTATGGTGCTGTAAGAGTTTATGTGCGTTTTGGTGTGGGTACACCCAGTAGTGGTGCAAGTAAATTGAGCTTGAGGGCATGGTACTAGGAGTTCCTGTTTTGGGTGCATACGTCCTTTCTGTAACCATTTTTGGGTTTAAAAAACATTGTATTTGTATGTGGGTCTGATTCACCTACAGTATTCACCGTTGTTCTCTCCATAATACTCGATACTATATTTACATGTACCCATGGGCCTTCCTCTCACGTCACGCTACCAGGTCAGAGTATCAACGTTGTTGTAAGAGTGCCAAGCCCTCGCAGGGTGGCAGCTAGTTGTTGTTCATACCCCTCCCCCCCCCCTTACAATAACACAAGAATGATGTCTCTAAGTGATTGTACGAAGATGAATTAATTATTTACCGTAAATATTCCACCGAAAAATCGGCCATGTCGGATCTTCTTGTCCGCTCTTTGTTTCCAACTTTTCACCAACAACTGAGCCGTTCGGTGCGAGCGTACTCTCACTTACTCTCACCATGCCACTTAAAGAAAGTTGCTTTCATTCGTACCAAATATCAAAGTAAGTACTATCTGTTTAATATGATGTCTTCGTAGAACACCATGTCTGGCAAGTGTGTGTGTGTGTACTGTATACTTCAAAGGTTGTCGTAACTTGAGCTACGACTTTTTTCTCTTTTTTTTTCAGCTGACTCAATACTCGAAACAAAATTGGCCCCATGGGTACGGACATGTACTGCTCAGGGGGGTTATAAGTAAGATCAGTGGCTTTAAAGCCCCATCGTCCTCGGCGTTATAACAGCTATTTAAAATACATTGAATGTATACTGTAAACTGAAATATGGACAGTTTCAAATGAAAGTATATATAGAAGCAAGAACTAATATAACACAAGAATAAGATGAAACGGTGCCCAAATAACCATAAATCGCTGTATCCACCATAGGCAATTGCGTTTTGTGCAGATTACTGGCTTTTGTTTTGCGTCTTCCCAGCCTGAACTTGGTGAATGGAACGTGGACAACGTTGGTGAATTATTACGAGATTAACCTCTTTATATCACGTGTCAGGAAATGACATGATCAAACACCCTAACGCTATACCTGGGGGGGATGAGTGAGTTCAACTTTCGAGTTTCATTAATGAAATCGTATGGTTTTACAGTAGATTGGTATAGAACATTCCTGCATCTTTACCCTGTACAGTAAACTTTCCCAACATGCAGAACTGTAAGTTTGTAACACACCCTTATTTTAGGCTCAATCAACGGAATGGCATTCCGTCGACTGAGTCTAACATGAAGGGTTTTGATGGCGTTACTTCATTCCGGAAGTACTGTATTTTCATTATTCCATCTATAACAAAAAGAATGCATCGGCCGGGAATCGAACCCGGGCCTCCCGCGTGGCAGGCGAGAATTCTACCACTGAACCACCGATGCTACGAAGATTTGTGGAACTATTACTATTTAAAAAATTCAGCAAAAAGACTGAAGTGGGTGCTGTGTTGCTTGGCATTGTTTACTTTTATCCTCTTCACCACTGATCGGCTAGTTAGCTACTTGGGTGATCGGTCACGTCTCTGTTACGCACTGTTAGCAAGTATTGGGCATGCACCGGCTCCTGAATGTAACCTGAACCTGCTCGTGTTGGTCAAGTCTGGTCTTGAAAGAGCTCACACTCGGTGCCGTCACAACAATTTCTGGTAGATTGTTCCAAGAGTTCACAACTCTCACTCCGAAAAAGTTTGCCCTCACAGTTTTCTGGACCTGCTGCTTCTTCAACCTTGAGCTGTGAGCCCTTGTGGGGCGAGCGTCCGCCAGCTCCAGGTAAGGACACTCGACTGAGAAGTGCCCTTTGAGATGCTTATACACCTCAATTAGGTCACCCACACCACCTCAATAGGGGTGGTGTGGGCTATGTTGTTGACCCCAGGTGTTGTAATTGTGGTGGTTGGCACAATGCTGACTCACGGCAAAGTCCCAAACGTCCGCCTGTCCCAGGAGAAAAGCCTCCCCGAAGGCTGCGTCAACCTCAACCTCCACCCCAGCCTACCGGGCCGCATCCCTCTGCGTCCCCTCTGTCTCAAGCAACGCCTTCTTCAACAACACCTGCCCCTGCCTGGCCTCACCTGGCTGCAACACAGCAGTCCCGGCCGTCTCCTAACTCAACTACTACTGGGCCTCCTCCCCGTCTCTACGGTACTCTGACGCTGTCAGGCCTTGTGCTCCCACCGGTGCCCCCCACAACCCCCTCCGGTGACACGACACAGATCATATCCCTCTTACACGAATTTACCAACCGTATTGAAAGACTCTTTGATACACTCTGTACCGCCATCTCCAACCTACACAGACTACTCCTGCCTCCAGCTGCTACTCAGTCACCCCCCCTCTTCTGGTTTGACACAAGCTGGTAGCCCCCCTGTGTGCCCCTCTTGCTCACGGCCTAATCCATTGCCGCCTGGCATCTCTGCTGGCGTCCACTCTACCGAGCCTGCCCCGGTGTGCCCGGCTGCCCCCGTCCACCCACCGCAAGCCACGCCTGCTCATGGCGGCACCTGGAGCCCACCCACTCCAGTTCTCCACATCAATTGACCACCATGTGGACATGCTAGTGGACTACGTACCTACACCAAGAAGAACGTCCCCTACCAACCTCTCGACGTCCCCCTTGAAGTCGACTCTACCGACGTACACGCCATCACAATCACACTAAAAGGTATGTCCCTCAATATTGTCAACGCCTATGGCCTGGCACTTGACATTATTTGGGACCTGCCACGCTTTGCCATAAACATAAATTGTACCGGGAATTTTCCTCCCACACACTCATCATTCTGTCACTTTATGTAACTTGCTGACAAAACCCATGACCCTTCAGGCTTTTACGCCCTTAATGCATGAGTCATAAAGGCAAGCATGAACTCTGCATGCTTCCCAGATGGACGCTGTAAACACTTGTGCACTTCACCTTGCACAGGATGTAAGGGGGTGCCCAATAAACTAACTCCCTCGGGGGCAATCTAAAAAAAAATCTAATAATAATAACAAGAATAATAATAATTTGTTCATAGTAAATAAAATTTATAATAAAAATTACAAAATTAAAAACAAAATAATAATGACATTAATAATAATAATAACAACACGGATAATAATAATAAATAACAACAATAATAATAAAGAACCATAAACAAATACAAAAATTAAAAAAGATCAAGAGTGAGAAACGATATACAGTATGTAATTTATGTATGTTGTGTTGTCAAAGAAAGATAAACAATTGAGACCCTGCAATTGTATGTAAATGGGGCAGAAAGTCAGATCAGCAACCTTGGACTTGGTCACAATTTTCGTGATGCCCTATGGCAGCAGGGTCTACCATTACACAACACATTATGCTGCCAATATCTTCTCAGGCGGTAGTACCTCACCTGAAGATGAACCCCCCAAACGTTTACTTAACCAACCTAACCTCTCCCCTGGTAACGTTAGGAGGTTTCATGTGATGAAATAATCGGGGGGCTATAGTCTCAGGTGTTCCGAAATATTGAGGTAAGAAAATAGATGATAAAAAACAAAAGCAAGAAAACATACCACTGGAAATATATTTATAATGTTATAATTGGGCTATCCTTGGTTGAAACGAGTTAATCGACTTATTGCTAGCCAACCTAAACTACATTATGTACATTCTGACTTAACGTGAATTTTTATGATTTCACTTTTTTTTTTTTGAAGATTAGCCCACCCGGGCACAGGTCACTGACCCACATCGGGGCCTGGGGGGCGAAAATTTAATACAGGTAATAATAATAATAATAATACAGTAATTCATATTAAATAAAATTTATAATAAAACGTAAAATAAAATAATAATAACAATAACAACACTAATAATGATAATAAAAAAAAATCAATAGTGAGAAATGCTATATGTAGTCTGATGTGTTGTCAATATTAAGAGAAACAATTGAGACCCTGCAATTGTGTGTAAATGAGGCAGAAAGTCAGATCAGCAACCTGGGACTTGGTCACAATATTCGTGATGCCATATAGCAGCAGGGTCTACCATTAGACAACACATTATGCTTCCAATATCTTCCCAGGCGGTAGATAATATCTATCTCTAGCTATATATCTGTCTTGATTTGTCTTTCTAGTATATATCATTTATTTATACAATGTTTATGTACACGCTGAACCAACGTGAAATTTTATGACGATGCTACACTGATGTGATTTTTTAGGTAGTAGGTAGTAGGCAGCTACCAAACAGGGAGGTACTACCGCCTGGGGAGATTGTAGGAATTCGTGATATAATGTGTCTAGCACTCAGGATGGATGGAAACTCTAATGTGGTTTTCTTGTATAATATAAGTTATATGATTTACAGTCTGGTGCTGGAGGTGCCGTGTGGTGAGGAGCTGCTCAGTAGAGACGTTCGGTGAGTAGCGTGTTGAAGGAGGTAGATGTGCAGGAGCTTCGTTAGAGAAGATGTTGCCTGTTGCTGGCCTCCTGGTTGAATGAGTGCTGGAGGGCGTGGAGCTTGCTGGAGGAGGTGTTGCGTGTCCAGGAAGATGGTCAGAATGAGAGTTGGTTGGTGAGGAAGCTCAGAGAAGGACAGCTGGTGGGTCGCCATGCTCGCTGGCGGGAGCGAGGACCGCAAGGCAGGCGAGGAGAAGCGAGGGCCGCCAGGCAGCGGCGGAGGAGGAGGTGTTGCGTGTTGTAGAAGAGAGGCTAGAATGAATCTCAATGGAGAGACAGAGCTTATATACCCAGCAGCCGTGAGTCATCTATGAGTCATGTTGGGAAAACCCGAGAAGTAACCGGTCTTTTGCTCGGTTGCTAGGATACGATAGCATCTGGTGACGCCGCTCGCTTGCCGCTAGTTTCGTTGCTAGGGAAGATGGTAGCAGTTGGTGGTGCGGCTACGCAGTTGTAAGGGAGAAGTCCACTACAATACTCCCCCTTCCCTCCAGGCAGTGTAGGAGACTTGTTGTCTGTAGAGTTGCTTAGCACATGTGAGGCAGACCGGGCGGTGCATGCCTCATGTGAGACAACGGCGATGGCGTGAATGAGCCGATCGCTGAAATACAACTGTCTAGATACACGCTATCTGTGGGAGAAGGGAGAAAAAGGGTGTGTGGAGGCGATGAATGTTGTGCTTCCCTCATGACAGGTACAGGGTAGTCAGATGCGCCTGCTGGGGTGTGTGTGGGCCTGGGTCAGGAGCAGGGGCTGCGTCAGCAGAAGCGGATTAGGGCTCGTGACAGCAGCTGGGTCCACGACAGCAGCAGGGTGCAGGACATTAGCAGGAGTACCTGAGGGAGAAAAGAGGGTGTGTGGAGGCGATGGCGTGTTCAGGGGTCGGTAGGATGTGGTGCTTGGGGGCAGGAAGAGGAGCTGGTGTCTGCTTAGAGTAGCAGAGCTGCTTCTGTGTGGATAAGCCATTCTTCTATGCTGCTTGAAGACTGGGAGCGTGATCAGTGTCTCCTCCATCCTGTGTGAGTGCTAATCTCCGGGAGTCACCATTTGTAGGAATTCGTGGTATAATGTGTCTAGCACTCAGGATGGATGGAAACTCTAATGTGGTTTTCTTGTATAATATAAGTTATATGATTTACAGTCTGGTGCTGGAGGTGCCGTGTGGTGAGGAGCTGCTCAGTAGAGATGTTCGGTGAGTAGCGTGTTGAAGGAGGTAGATGTGCAGGAGCTTCGTTAGAGAAGATGTTGCCTGTTGCTGGCCTCCTGGTTGAATGAGTGCTGGAGGGCGTGGAGCTTGCTGGAGGAGGTGTTGCGTGTTCAGGAAGATGGTCAGAATGAGAGTTGGTTGGTGAGGAAGCTCAGAGAAGGACAGCTGGTGGGTCGCCATGCTCGCTGGCGGGAGCGAGGACTGCCAGGCAGGCGAGGAGAAGCGAGGGCCGCCAGGCAGCGGCGGAGGAGGAGGTGTTGCGTGTTGTAGAAGAGAGGCTAGAATGAATCTCAATGGAGAGACAGAGCATATATACCCAGCAGCCGTGAGTCATCTATGAGTCATGTTGGGAAAACCCGAGAAGTAACCCGTCTTTTGCTCGGTTGCTAGGATACGATAGCATCTGGTGACGCCACTCGCTTGTCGCTAGTTTCGTTGCTAGGGAAGATGGTAGCAGCTGGTGGTGCGGCTACGCAGTTGTAGGGGAGAAGTCCACTACAAGACATTAGAAGCATAATGTATTGTCTAATGTTAGACCCTGTTGCCATGTGGCATCACAAAAATTGTGACTAAGTCCCAGGTTGCTGATCTGCCTTTCTGCCCCATTTACATACAATTGCAGGGTTTAAATTGTTTCTCTTACTTTGACAACACAACATACATATATTGTTTCTCACTTTTGATCTTATTTTTTCTTCATATTTGTATTTCTTTGTGGTTCTTTATTATTATTATTATTATTATTATTACAGTGTTGTTTTTATTTTATTATTTTTATTTTTATTTTTTTATTTTATATAATACATTTTATTTATAATGAATTAATATTATTATTATTATTATTATTATTATTATTATTATTATTATTATTATTATTATTATTATTATTATTATTATTATCACAATTTTGCCCTCCAGGCCCCGATCTGGGGTCAGTGACCTTTGCCCAGGTGGGCTTGTAGTGGACGTCTCCCCTACAAACTGCGTAGCTGCACACCACCTGCTACTGTCTTCCCTAGCAACCAAGCGTATCCGCATTCCAATGCCCGCCGTATCCTAGCAACCGAGCCAAAAGGCCGGCGACTTCTCGGGTTTTCCCAACATGACTCATAGCGGCTGCTGGGTATATAAGCTCTGTCTCTCCATTGAGATTCATTCTGACCATTCTTCTTGAACAAGCAACACCTCCTCCTCTGCCGCTGCCTGGCGGCCTTCGCTTCTCCTCGCCTGCCTGGCGGTCCTCGCTCCCGCCAGCGAGCATGGCGACCCACCAGCTGTCCTTCTCTGAGCTACCTTACCAACCAACTCTCATTCTGCACCTCCAGCACCAGACTGTCTATCATATATCATATAATATACAAGAAAACCACATTAGAGTTTCCTTCCATCCTGAGTGCTAGACAACATTAATATCTCGATACCCCTACAATGGTGACTCCCGAAGATTAGCACTCACACAGGATGGAGGAGACACTGATCACGCTCCCAGTCTTCAAGCAGACACCGGCTCCTCTTCCTGCCCCACGCACCACATTCTGACGACCCCAGCACACCCGTCCTGCCTCAGACGCCGACGCCGGCCCAGCAGTACCTGCCGTGAGGGAAGCACACAACACCCATTGCCTCCACACCCCCTCTTTTCTCCCTCAGGTACTCCCTGCTAATGTCCTGCACCCTGCTGCTGTCGTGGACCCAGCTGCTGTCACGAGCCCTAATCCGCTTCTGCTGACGCAGCCCCTGGTCCTGACCCAGGCCCACACACACCCCAGCAGGCGCATCTGACGACCCTGTACCTGTCGTGAGGGAAGCACAACATTCATCGCCTCCACACACCCTTTTTCTCCCTTCTCCCACAGATAGTGTGTATCTAGACAGTTGTATTTCAGCGATCGGCTCATCACGCCATCGCCGTTGTCTCACATGAGGCATGCACCGCCCGGTCTGCCTCACATGTGCTAAGCAACTCTACAATCAACAAGTCTCCTACACCGCCTGGAGGGGAGGGGGAGTATTGTAGTGGACGTCTCCCCTACAAACTGCGTAGCTGCACACCACCTGCTACTGTCTTCCCTAGCAACCAAGCGTATCCGCATTCCAATGCCCGCCGTATCCTAGCAACCGAGCCAAAAGGCCGGCGACTTCTTGGGTTTTCCCAACATGACTCATAGCGGCTGCTGGGTATATAAGCTCTGTCTCTCCATTGAGATTCATTCTGACCATTCTTCTTGAACAAGCAACACCTCCTCCTCTGCCGCTGCCTGGCGGCCTTCGCTTCTCCTCGCCTGCCTGGCGGTCCTCGCTCCCGCCAGCGAGCATGGCGACCCACCAGCTGTCCTTCTGAGCTTCCTTACCAACCAACTCTCATTCTGCACCTCCAGCACCAGACTGTCTATCATATATCATATAATATACAAGAAAACCACATTAGAGTTTCCTTCCATCCTGAGTGCTAGACAACATTAATATCTCGATACCCCTACAGGCTAATCCTTGTAAAAAAAAATAATAATAGAATGATTATCTCCCTCTATAACTAATATCAAGAGAAAAGGTTTAAAGTTATGCAATACGTCGGTCTACTTGTGTATATTTCAGACAAGACTATACAGGGGTTTGCAAGTGTACACGATATCTTGATCTGCCTGTATTTATGCACTTCCCACACTATTTTGCTGTTTACACCTTTCAGACCCTCTTATCTTACAAAATATCGCGAGCGTTATACTGTATAAAAACTGCGAGAAAACGACAGGGGACACGTTGGGTTTACCTGGCATTCCGGTGCTTGTACTTTTCCTCGAGTAACATGTTGACTACCAAGGTGAGATAATACTTATTTATCCCAGTGCTTCTCGGCACCTGCCCCATTCTGAGATCCTCCTCCCACACTCACCCAACAATCAACTGATTTATTAACTAAAATATTATCCAAGTCCTTGCGTCCTCTTGAAACGTTTCAGTTAGTTTTGAAAAACAACAATGAAAGCTAGAATGAATTAAATCAGGGTTTCCTCATCTCATTTTAAGTTTTTCTCCTAGTTTCGTGTATTTTCCCTGTGAGCAACGTTGGTGAGGCAAGCGTAATCCGCCCCATGCCGGTCGGCTAGAATCTAGATGGAGGTAAGGAATATTACTCCTTGATGGAGGGAAGAGAACTTTATAGGCTCTGAGAATACAATGCAGATGTAAGGTAAAGTTAGAAGAGGGAAGTACAGGGGAGATTGAAATCAGGTGGGCTATCCACCTGGCTCTTAGGAAACCTGTACTTTTATAGCTAAGCTGCTCCCTAAATGTATATATTTTCCCATTTCGAAAATAAGGAGATGCTCTGTTGTCATGGTTAGGATAATTTTGAATGACTTTGTGAAGAAAGGTAGATTTAAGGTAATTCCCTTGACCCAATCAATCCTACATAAGTAAGCATTAGTTTCTAAAACTTTCTTGGGCTATTCTTGGTCAATTCTACTTACTGTTTACCTTTGCATTACTGCGTTCATACTGAACCATTGTGAATTTCTACGAAGAATTTATTGAATAATTATCTAAGGTGGTGAAGGGGTAAAAAGATGAGAGGGAATTGTGGCATCACACGGCTTTAAAGGTTGAGCGGAGTAATGGCGTGCATGAATCATGATATACTCAGTTATATTAGTTTAGAATATGTAGCAATGTGAACTTATTTTTGTTTTCGTTCTCTTAGTTGGCTTTGGTGCAACTGCATTGTTCTTTTATTTAATGTTCTAAATGGTTATTTAACTTGCACTGCCAATGTTAGGTAAGATTTATTTTAGCCCAGCGAAATATTAATATCTGCATTGAACGTTTTTTGGTTATCGTAACTTCAAAACAGTGCCTCCTGGTGATGAATAAGGAAATGTTTCGCTTACATACAAACAGTCATAAAACTAATTAATGTGTTGAAATTCTCTATAACTGGCACCACAGATTTATTGATGTGGCAACTGTTATTTATATACGTAGGCATCATAATTTCAAATGGATATTTAGAAAGTTTATACACATATACACACATATCAATCATGTATATGGCTTAATCAGTATTAAAGGTTTAGCTATCACTTAGCATCGTGAACAAAAGAATAATTCCTTAAGTTACCATTGTATGGCAAGCTCGCGATTGCGTCGTCGGTAAGAACTGCGCATGCGTCGTTCAGAAGATGGCTCACCATCAGTCGGCTCCAATCCAAGAAAGAGTGTGGTAGTGTTCGGACATCTCTCTGCATTTTCTTGAATCTCTGTGGTTCCACATTTATTCCCAAGGTGAGAGAGTTACAGTGGTACAGCAGTGCTTTATTTAATGATATTAGATGTCCTCTGTAACTTTCCCACGCTTGGCTGTGACTATTTTCTAAGCGGGCGGGAATGTTTTTTGCTGCTTGAGCCGTTCCAGGTCCTAGGAATCGTGATGCAACTGCTTATCTTACTCGGAAAAATGGTGCGTTTGTGTGATAGAGAACAAGGCTGACTGCTTGAACAGGGGTTTTGTTGTGTGGATGCTGATAGTAAGTAGACGTGTTGAACGAGTTCCCGGCATCGAACACGTCACGTTATTCATCATGCGTAAGGTGAAAGACCGCGCACTGGCACTGTGTTTGGGTTGGGTTCGCCTGAGCTCGCGCCAGATGTTTTTACCTGCCATGACACCCAGATTTTGTTGTTACTCTTGCTCCAGATGGGATCTTGACTTCGTTTTGGCCAAGATGAAGCCTCCCAAAAACGGAGAAGACTTTGTGTTAACGCAGTTTGAAGTTCACAATGGAAAAAATTGACACAATTATGACCTGCAGTTCATGGTTTTGAATATTATTATTTTATGTAAATGCGCTTAATGTAAAGATAAAAGTTAGATATGGAACTTCAAATTGCATTGTAATGAGTTCCTCTAAATATTATTGCTACGTTATTGTAAATCATGAAGGCTTCAGTCGACTATAGAATTGTAAAAACAAATACTGGCTCATTTATTTATATTTTCCTGTGAAGTAATGAAGGTAGAACAGTAACATTATTTTTTATCAAAGAAAATGTTTATACAACGATAACTACTACTAAACTGATATTAGCCGAGTCATATACTTAAGTAACTTAACATTTCCTATTAAAGTGGCATGCACAGAAATGCGTGTCTTTTAATTAATATTTATTTATTTTTATATCTGTTCAGCAGTATACATTGGTAACTTAAGAATTTTATCTTTGCACTCAATAGTTTTGACAATTCTAAGACACTACTATGACGTTTCCCTCACAAATGACCTTAAATGATCTAACCTAACCGAATCTCACCTCTTTGGACCCTCCCCCCCCCCGATATATATGTAATTTGCGAGGGAAATGTCATAGACGAATAGTGTCTTAGAATTGTCTCGAAACTATTGAGTGCAAAGTAAAATAATTAAAATTACATGGTTGTGTGAAAGTAAAACAATACCTATATGTGTTCACCACATACGGTATAATATACACACTAGCTGTATATCGTGCTTATGTTGGAGTACTTGTCATTTAGTGGAACAATTAACTGCGTTTACCTATAGTTAAAATTTATTACAACCATACGGGTAAGTAGAGTACCCATAGGTTCACCTACTAATGTCTGGTTCGTGTTAAGTGCTTTACAAGGATGAGCTGGAAGCTTAAATAGTTTTGTATAGATATAAAACAGTGGGTGGATTAGAGCCACAAATTTGAGTCCTTTTGGTGGCAGAACATGACTTCAGGTCACATTTGCGTGTATATTGCAGATATGATCCATAAACTTAATTAAAACGCCAGTAATACGCCAGAAATTTAGTATATGTTCGCCGGTGAACGGAAAAAAAGTAACATTACTTGTACACATTGACAACACTATATATGATGGCTTTGCATGTAGGTTAGGTTTTTTCCGTGTCTTTTTTTCAGTGATTTTTTCCTGGATTCATTTTGGCCAGGTGAGGTTTGGTTGGTTTAGCTGGTCGTCTCTGGAATTGATTGTAAACAAGAATAAACTATGCTTACCAGTGGAATTTTAGGCGTTATTATCGTAAGGTCCCCCTTATCTTTTCCTCCCCTACCCAGGTGCCTTCTTGGCAATAAAGCGAATATATATCAGCTTCTTTATACGTAACATGCATACGTTGTATAGTAACTGCATGGCAATACACAACTACGGTAACAACTACTGTTGTGTTGTAGTATTTTGATATTTTCTTTACCCCATTGTTTCTTTATAGTTTGTCTAGCTTCAACTTCGTGGTTGATAAATGCTGATAATTTTTTTTCAGGCGCCTCACACGTGGGATGGGCCGGAGCGACTGGCGCCCTTTCATCTACGGGGGCTTGTCTGCCTGTATTGCAGAGTTCGGTGAGTACCACATGACATTGAATATGTTTATGCTATTCTGTAGCTCGGTGGGCGCTCTCCATGCTTGAGAATCGGACCATCTACATGGATTACAAATGTACATTTAAACTTATACGGTTTATATTGATTGAGGAAATTTTTAGTTGAAAATTTCTCATTAAACCTACCTTTAATGTATTTTAAGAAAAGACCTTAGGTATTAAGGAGAGTTTTATCCTATTTTGTGGTTCAGGCATATGTGATGACAAGTAGTGTTATTAATATATCCCAATCATATATGTATAACTCAGAAGTAGATGCCAGATATTGTTAAGTGTTAAACACTTTTAACCCCGACCAGTGAATACACATCGTTAATATAGCTAAAGCTGCCTCCCAAAAGTTGGGAATGCTGTACAGATGCCGTAGCTACTTCACTCCTGAGCAGTTGCTCCAATTATATAAGGGATTCATTCGTCCTAACTTGGAGTACTGCTCTCATATCTGGGGTGGCTCTTCTTCTGTCCAACTATTAGATAGGGTGGAATCAAAGGCATTTCGTCTTATTAACTCTCCTCCTTTAGTCGACAATCTCTCTTCCCTGTCTCTTCGCCGCAATGTTGCTTCACTCTCTTTTATAGGTACTTTAACGGGCATTGTTCGGTGGATTTGGCATCCTGTGTGCCGCCGGCAAGGCCGTGGGCTCGTAACGCACGTCTTGCCCGCGGTGCCCACCGTTTCTCTATGGATGTCGGTCACACGAGAATAACCCGTTATCGTACATCCTTCTTTCCTCACACAGCCAAACTGTGGAATGCTCTGCCTTCTTCTGTTTCCATACTTATACAATCTTTGTCACTTTAAAAAGCTGGTTTTCCGGCATCTTCGTGGTGTAGATTAACACAGTATAACCTTTTTCTTCTCTATTTTCAATTTATTTCTATTCCCTCCCCCTCCCCCCAGGCCCCTTTGTGGGTAGTTTGACCTGTGCCCGGGTGGGCTAATTCCCGTAAAAAAGAAAAGAAAAAAAACGTGTGGACGAAAAAGTATTTGAAGCCATCAGATTGTTTTTACGCTTTGATGTTTTGTCCAACTTGTCTTCGTTACGTTAATTTATAAATCGCGCCACAATGCTTAAGATAGATTGCACCGATTTTGGATATGGCGGAAAAGTTGATTTTCAAATGTGTATACTGTATATTGGTGTTAGGATACTGTATAGTAGTATCTTTTGATGGTTTTTTGTAATGTCAGTGAAATACCTGTTTGTTTTTCTTGAGTATCTTCATATCAGGAGTTGGGAAGCCAAGCCAAGCCAAGTTTCCCTCGGTAAATGAAAGGTCTGCTACTGTTGCTGCTAATCCACTAGGACAGCTTGGCCTGATGCCATATACAGGCTTGTTATGTTAGCGTGAGACTTGCTGTTGAAATATTTGAGTTAATGGAGCTTATATATATATATATATATATATATATATATATATATATATATATATATATATATATATATATATATATATATATCTTAATACACTCGCTTTTGTTTGTACACATCTCTTATGGTTAAAGTGATAAAGCAGTTTTTTCGTGTAGAGAGATATGTACCTTAAACCCCATGTTTATTTGAACCCATTGGTTGTGAAGTTGACTGGGTGTAGTTTAGACAGACGGTGAACGCCACCAGGTATTCTAGAAGTTTTTGTTTATCTCGTATATGGGATAAGTATTTTTTATCCTCTTCCTATTTGAAGAGTAATTAAGTAACGTAACATTTCTACAGTTCTGTTGATTAACGGACTGTTATATCACACGTTACATAAAGTACGAATTTTTGTTTCGTAAGCCTCTAATCAGTTGTTGGCTCGCGGTGGCATGAATCATAGCTGTTGTATCACGTGACGTGTAGGTGCTCCTCATGCTCATCTAGTAGTCGCCGGTCTCTTGTCCTAACAGTGTAGTGACGTAATCCAGCTCGCGATATGCTTAGTAATGCAGTAGTTGCCAACCCCCCCCTACAAGGGTACTGTGTGACCTCTGTTGTATCACTTCCTGTACATGTGATAAAGAAACCCGCGGCTCACCTGCTGGAAATGGGTCAGAAATTGAAATTGCATTACTTGTCCAAAACAGTAAATTTGATCATGTTTGTTCATGACTGATTTAGAGCGGTATAGTTTTGCGAATTGTATACGATTATGGCCCCTGTTGGTGAGCACGAGAAGATTGGTGTAATGAACAGCTCCATCAAAGATTTCTGATAAGTTTTATACCAGAATAGAAAGTGGAAAAAGGTTTGCTCTAGGTTTGATTTGTTGCTGTAGGATTTCTAGTTTGAATTGTTACCTTGTAAAATATGTCATCCATCAGCAAACTCCTTCTAATGTCTCATTCTTTGTCTTGATACAGTAGTGTGAAAATATTACAATGAAGGTTGACATTTCGGAGATTCTACTCAGCTTGTACATACCTTGGCTATATTTACGTCACCTGTCTGAGCTTTGCCGTCGTCGATGCCACGGAAGGAAGCAAGTGGGTTGGGAAGGTAGGAAGTCAAGGGGCCCTGCCGGGAGTACTGATTTGCTGGTATTCATAAGACGAAGCCGACAAAGGATACAATTTCTTCAACTTTCCCTTTTCCTATTTCTTTATAATACAGCATTACCCTGCCGTCGATAAATATACAGTAGAACAGGAATGTATCACTCGGAGTACTGTTTTGGTACATTTATATCAAGTCTGTTCACGCGGCAGCCACGGGAAGGGAGAACACATCTTGGCGATCAAGGATAAATTAACTAGGCGGATGGCAAGGAATTTTTCCTTGCATTTCTGTTTCGGTGATTCAGAACGAACACTTGATGCTAGCAGACCATGTACTGTAAGGGTGTTAGTGCCAGTGTATCTGAGGTTTATGCCTGAGATAAAACTAGTTTATTTTAAGAACTTTAAGTATGGAGAACATAATACGGGCGTGAGAGAATAAACAAGTACCCTGTACACACAGGTAAATAAAAGTTTTAGTTCTTGGTTAAGGAATAAAGTGTTTGCACTTGGATAAATAAAAATTGGATGTGTATACATAAAAGTAGTGTTTGCGCTTGGGTAAATAAAAAGATTATATCTTATCAAAAGCAACCATGACCAGTGTCATGGAAGGTTGCACCCTTGACATGGTAGAGGGCACGGTGTAGCTTCATCTTGGCTGTACAGTCCTTTCTACTCTTCGTCAGCAGCACATTGTGTAGTGTGGCAAACAGCATCACTTTCGTGTGGTAGAGGATGTTCACCCGTGCCATGGGTGTCTGCACTGTCAACACCAAACTTTTCACTATTATGTATATGGACTGATTACTCTGAAGAGGCGGGTCGAGATGGGGGGCAGTTGCATCCCCGATAGGCGCCCTGATGTATCGGATGACTAGGTAATGGGTTCTGGTTTGGGTGGCTTTCGTACTGGCATTCCGTTAATTGACAATTTTAAACATTATTGGGTTGGAAGCCAAGACAGTTAGTTGCCTGCCTAGTAATCCCAGTTTTCATAGTAGTTTCTGTCTGTCACGCTCCACGCCCGTGTTATCACAGCTCTTAGTTTACCAGTTTTCTAGCTCAAGGGTGTTACATGCCCTGTGTAAATGTTCCTTATGTAATTTGTAATACGTTTTTTTTTATTTTTTACATGAATCCTCATGATGGTAGTGTATTGTTGGCGACCAGTTGTACACGTTTTGTCCATTCTGTACGGACTGTTTAGGTAAGACTATACAATAGGCTACTCTGGCCGACGCTGATTGCCGACTGATTAGAGCACCGATTGTGGAACATTTTAAAAGACATGAGATACAGTATTTAGTCACTTCAGAAGTATTAGCTCAGTTAAATAAAATTACTAATATTAGACTATAAGAATGTCTAGACAATGTCACTGTTTGCTCATGTGAGACGAAGCCTCGTTATCTGCAGATGTACTGTACCGTTGAAGGAATTGGCTGCCAGTCCTTTTAAATCCAGTCAACACTGCTCCACCAACCACGTATAGAACCGGGAGTCGTGTGTAGGTGTTTGTAGCTAGTCGAGCTCTCCATATTTCCCCGAGCGTCTCACTTCCCAGGTTAAATATGATTAGCATTGACACCAGTCCATGCACGGACAAAAACTCACTTGTTTGGCAGATTGAGTGAATTTTTTTCTTCCCGTTTTGTGTCATTTTGAGTAAATATTCCTCAAGGGTGTGTTGAAGCTCGCATTTACCCGAACTATCATAAAAAATGAATTGTGGTGGTACACTAGTCTAGGACTCCACAGGCGCACGGAACCTACGATAGGGACCTCTGGTAATGATTTTTTTTTTTACTGCAAAGTGGTACTTAACCGCATTTGATTTTTAAATTATTTTATTTTTTAAACTTGTACAACTTCCTATTTTATATATATATATATATATATATATATATATATATATTAACTTATGATTTTCCTCATTGCCAGAGGTCTCTAATGTAGGTACCTTGCGGCTGTCCACCACTTTAGTCCTCCAGTGTATAAGTCCACATAGCATCAACACGAGGCCCAAAGGTGTTGCTGGGGAGTAAAGAAAAGCAGATCTCATTTATGTATACAGTTTTAGTAGATCACTGATGATGAGAGTTTACTGAAGTTCACTTGATATATTAACCTTTGAAATGGTCCATTAGTTTACATTTTCAGTCACACCTGTACGGTGTTAATTATTCTCAACATTGAGTCATGGTGGATATTCCTCGTGATCATCGTAAGGGTGGAAGGGCGTCAAATATAATGGCAAAGTGGCGTGTATTATTATGTCCCGTGAATTTACTGATGAAGACACACTAGGGTGTTATTAACTATGAATAATTCCTGGAAATTTGGGCTCGTGAACACAGTCCCCCAGCACCGGCTAATAGCCAGGATGATGCACGCACCTCCTGCACGCCACTCCCTATAGGTTAGTTATTTACCGTCGAGAGATTTTCACCAACGGGACAAAGTAGTTTTAGTTTTATATTTATTTTAGGTAGAACTGATGTTAGCCATACTGTACACTTGATCAATGTAACAGTTATCACGGTTTTACTGTTTAACCTGGCTAGCGTCACGTTAACCTGACCAACACGGTATCAGCTACTGTTGTTGGAAGGGGGTGACGGCCGGTCATCAGCACGTCACGCACTGCGCCAAGACTAAACATGCAACCTGGGTATTTCCTGGTCTACTACACGGCGAGGGGAAGAAAACACTGGAGAGCCTTACAAGGAAATGTAGACCAAGCTACTCTGTATGGTGGGTGTTGCGTACCCGTACCTCCCTCCCCCCCAGACTAGGTCAGTGTGGCGGGTGTTAATGGTAATCCCATATAAAAATATGTATTTTTTTTTTCACCTGTGATTGTCGTGGTGCCTCAAGGCCGCACTCCCACCTACTTCTGCGTGGTATAAGTAAGGCTTAAGGCTGATTTACTAACGTGTGAGGATGGGGATGGTTCCTCGCACATAACCTTCACCCTGGAACTGGAACGCTACACGATATTTTTACTTTCTTGTGCACCTCTCCTTCATCTATACAACAGCAACTTCATCACTATCCTGGTCACGTAACGATGAGGAAGAAATGGTTGTCGTGCCTATTATGGTGGCTTGTACAGTGCATTAATCCCTGGAGTACGTTCACTTGGGCCCTTGAGTACTTAACCTTTGAACACCAAGACCCACTCCCTTGATTACGAGGGCGTTGTACTCAGGAGGGGGTGGGGGGGGGGGGGCTCTTACAGTGCACACAAGGGGTTAATTGCATGTACCCAAAGGATGAAGTCCTCGTATGCAAGGGGTTAAGTGCAGTAATGGCTAGCATGATCGTCAATGGTGGCCTGGTATAACTGCATTGTCTGGACTCGTTTGTTATGGCTGTTCTGCAACTCGGGTCTGCGTCGCCGCATACCCAAGTGGCCGGGTAGACTTATTCTTATTTATTTTCTTATTTCCTTGTTTATTGCGTAACTAAAGCTGTAATAGAAAAGTAATGTTAGCAATAGCTAATTAGGTTAAGTTACAGTAATCGGGTCATCCGTGTTTAAAAAATACTGATATCTATTAAAAATAATTATCATTTTCCCTCGATTGGTGGAGGAGCAACAGAGTGGTACCTCAGCTGATTTATCTGTTGTGTACACATGGTGAAAGGGGTTATATCAAGAGGATTGTAATTTGACAATACTGTTTTTGGGGTGTGTGCGTGCGCGCGCACGCACGTCTGTGGCGTTAACTTCAGTGTCATGGTAATTTTTGACCCCTGAACATTACACATACATAGGGAACAAATCTAATCTCTCCAACGCCTGATATACAGTACGTATAGTCTTTACAACGTTGAAGAGACTCGCCCGTATTATTAAACAACATCTTCCCTTGAAGAGGGTCGTCGTGTTTCAACCCGAGTTTTAAACTAAATGAGTCCTGAGGGACACCGCAGTACAGTACTTGACGGGGTGGTGTGGCGGTAAAATTAATTAATTCCTTTTCTTTCTCCTCTTCTCTAGACTTACTTCTCTTTCCCTTTCTTCTTTACTACTTTCAAACTCCTCTTAGTGGAAGACAAATAAAACATCAAGATGGTGTTCAACAGATTACAAAACCCGGCAGTGTTTAAGATTAGTGTAATATTAATTTATCCGTTGTTTAATTATTCAGCTTTGTGCCGTATTACAGGTAACTCGTGGGTCGTAAGTACTTTGGCCCGGTTTGTTGCTTCTTACCACCTAGCTAACGTTGTTGTTTGGTTAACGAGGGAAATCGATAACCTGGCGACCTTGGGGGCGTTATGTGTGCGTGTAGTACAGGTTGCAGTTGGCAGGGTGGTGCGTGTTCTTTGTTGTTGTACCACCAGAGGGCGTGTGGTGTGTCGCCTGCCTGTGTGGGTGTTAAAACCGGTGCTCTGCGGGTGCCTGACCTTCGCGTGAAAGGTGGAAATGGGTGTGCTTTTAAAGTTGAGTGCCAGACTCCTAGCGTGGCGGGCTGGGCTGGGCGGGGCAGGGCAGGGCAGGGCGGGTCTAGGTGGGCGCATTAAAGTACAGGGTTAGAGTCTATCTGGATACCATAGAGGGTTATGATATAGTAGTGGCTTCAACTATTGTCTGGGTAAACTATATTGGCTCTGTACTACACACTGGCTAGTCATGGCAAATTATCGATTCACAGGAACGTGCTTTATAAGGCAGTGGTCTGGCAGTGGCCCAGGTCGTGCCATTATGTGCCATGATATGCGTCTGCCTGGAGTTCCGTGACGCCGTGGCTCGGTGGTGACCAAAACACGAACTTGATTTTATTGACATTGACACACAGGAAGTGGCCTCAGCATTGAAGCAGAGGTATTCCTGGCATTCACAGCTGGGCCCGTTGTGTAAGTATGGGTATTAATGATTGTGCCTAGAGTTGGAACGGGGAAGGTTTACTAAAGTTACTTGTTGTGTGGGCTACTAGGGTGTCGGGGTGGCACTCGGTAGTCAGTTAAATATGGAGGTAGTGGAACCTTGCTGTAGGGGTCAGTGATAATACAGTAACCTGAGTGGTCTACCTGTGGGACCTTGGTGTGACGTTAGCGGGGTCAGGGGTAGCTCAGGTGAGGGCTGGTGGTTATGTATCTGCACGCAATATTACCACAATCGGGTGAGAAATTTTTACTACGAATGACGAGTAAAAGAATCTGCATCATAATGCGTTTTATTCCTCGCTACAGCGGGAGTTAGTCACCTTGTAAACAACACACTACGCCCATCCTCAGGAAGGCTAGTTAGAGAGCGTCAGGTTTATATAAATAGAGCAGTCGTACACCCCCGCTGTAGACATGGGTTGGCAGCAAATATTGTTTCTTCTTCGCAGCTAACTTGGCAGCACACCAACACTTAAACACTGTGCTGCACTAGATCTGAATACACAGTACCTTGCAGAACATCAGGAATATGGCGTAGGAGGCGTGTACTCCATAAACAACAAATTTATATATTACGTCACATTCACCTAAAACTTGTACAGTATCACGGAATTCGAGTACGTGTGTTTGTCGTTGCTCCTGAAAATACATAACATAATTTTTTTTTGTGTGTTTGACGTTTACGGGAAGCTTGTCATAATTCTTTCCACTACAAAAAAACAAAACAAATCTTGGTAGTCAAAGTGAAAGAATGTGAGTGTGGAAATTGTCCTTGAACAATGAGTGTGTGTGTACAGTATGTCTTTATACCTGGGCAGGAGAGTGCGTGGGGCCACCAACACAAGTAGATGTTTTTTTCTTCTCTTTGTAATATTGTTATGGCTGTGTATTTATTGGATGGGGTTTAGCGAGACCACTTCCTTTTCTACACGTTTAATGGCAATGATAAAGAAACCACTTCCCCTCGGTGTTTAATGACTGTAATACAAAAACCACTTCCCCTGCTGTGTGTTTAATGGCAGTGATAAAGACTACTACCCTTCATCTTGTGGACCACTCCCCTCCCCCCCCCTTCCCCCCTTTATTGTGCAACTGGGAAATGCCTCTGAGGAAGATTATAATATTTGAATGCCGTTGGGTATCAGGTCTTGTGACGCGAGTGTTATAAAACTGATTGGCGTCTGATAAAAGCTATAGGAGATCTAGGAATCCCGCCAACCACAAGTGATGAGGCTTCGAGTGTTGATCAATAATGCCAGTCGCCTACGTCGCTTATAATTGAATAACTCTTTGGGAGGGATAGTATTTTTCTTGTAAATGTCCTAATACGCAGTTCTTGTGGCTTTAAATGGGACGATAAGTTTGAGATTCATTTAAGGGGAGACGGTGTTAAGAGATGGTCCCTGTGTACAAATTTTGTGCGTGTGATTCTGAGTAACACCTTGTTTTAAAAGCGAATTCCTAGTGCAGTACAGTATTTAGTGCAGAAGTGTCCACAACACTCCCAGGTCGTCGCCCTGCCCCACAATCAACTTTCAAACAAAGCAGCAATCGTCTAGAGGACAAGGTAATTAGGTTTTACTGCCGCACGCTCTCTACTTAACGTAATATTGCAGTCCTTTGTTTATATTTTACAACATACTAACATATTTACGAAATTAAAAACAAATCGTATATACTACAGTTACATTTATCAAAATATGCAAGAGCAAATCTTGTAACTATATTTGTTCCACTGTAAAGCATTAAACAAGAGGCTTGTCCAGTAAGTAGTGCGTTTCTGTCTGGCAGTGACAATGATTTCTTTGGCCAGGATCAAACGGTTTCTTTTTTTCTTTTTTTTACTGTTACCCTACATACCTTGATGTGTAAATATGTTTTTGGAATCGTATTTCGATATTACACTGAGTGGGAACCTTCGCCAACTGTGCGTGTACACTATTGGCATATTTGGTTTGTTGTCATATCTGGATTGGTATTTTGTTGACTCCTAAATGTGCATTATGTAGGAGACCATCGACAGGCTCAGGCAGGTGTACTGTGGTTGGGGCAGCGTGGACGGGCTCAGGAAGGATGGCCGTCCTCGTGCGTAGTATAGTTAGGGCCCAGGGAAAGCTGTTGCTTCACGCGTCCCTTATCTTTCGCTTTCTAGTCTGAGTTATCGTTCTCTGTCTTATTAATTATCTGTTCGATGATATATACTGTATGTATCAGTGGATCCAAATATATTTCATTGTATAGGGCTACAACTGAGGTGGTGGGTGGGACACTGGTCATGGCAGGGTGTTGTCCTCCCTCCCTCACCTCCCAGTGTTAACACCAGGTGAGTGGTCGCTCCCCCCTCCTCTCCCGCACACTAACTTGACAGATTTTGTGACTAAGGAATGTTATCTTTATTTTCCGTATGCAGTATGTGGGTTATCAGTTCAGAGATAACGATAGTCACTTCCCTATACGGGGATGGTATATCCCATGGTGATCCGGTAGTCTGAGAAGACCCATTCATTCCGGAGCGAAACAAAGTCGGGTAGGGACAGTCGCCTGGCCCGCGCCATCGTCTCTCGTTTCATAAATAGCCTGGGGAACGAGATTGGGAGGTGCAGACTATGTTATGACTTATTAACGCGTGCGTCAGCCTTTCAGGAATATACATGCCCTTGTGTACACCAAGCCATAGGGAGGAGGGGGCGTACGATGACCTGATTCTGTTAAATTGTAGGGCAACTTAATGATATCCCGGTGGCATGTGATGTACCCGCCTAATCGTGTAAAAGATGTGAATATTTGTGTCAGTTAGAAAGGCTCTTGATGCTCCCCAGGTTAAATATGGATAGAGATTGTTCTTGGTGCCTCCTGCTGTGTGTGGAGGGGGTAACACTCGTCTGTATCCCTTCAGGTATCTTGTAAAAGCCAAAATTCAATTAAATAGAGGTTGACACTTGGTAGATGGAAGTTATACTGTAACCCAGAACAAGTTGATGTTATCGGTAGTCTTCCTCCGCCCTCGTGTTGTGTGGAGGTTATTTATGGCGCGTTTTCTCTGCAGCGATTTATTATTAAAGAGAAGGTAGCAGGGTGGATACCCCTCCCCCTGTCACGAAGGACCATAACTGGACATTGGTGAATTGACTTGTTTGAGGTGTTCCTAGTCACTATAATTATAATTTTGGAGCTGTTTTGTTCACCTCTCACACGGACGGGGGTGGACAATAAGCAATCCTGTGTGTGTGTGCGGTTGATGAAAAAAAACATTGATCATATTTTTGTCACCTTTGTTGAGGAGAATAATTGGAATATATAAAATTTACTTAGGGGAAATAGTATTATTCGGCGGGGCGTATTTTTCATTTCCATTTTCCCTTGACCGACCATCACTATCTCAGCCCCGGGTTGGACATTTTTCAGTCTTTAAATGGAGTGAGTTTGGGGTGGGAGTGTGCTGTGGATGGTGCGAGGAAGAGGTGGATGGTGTGAGGAAGATGTGGATGGTGTGAGGAAGATGTGGATGGTGTGAGGTAATGGAGGGGTGGTTAAGAAAGGCTTGTATTGTAGTGATTTGGTGTATGTTAAGGGTAAAGCACTAAAGCGATAAAAAACCGACACCACACAATATGCTGGGGGTCTTGATGGAAACCCCGAGATTCAACTTTAATGTGTTAGACAGACGGCTTACAAGTAGTACATCTTGACACTTTATTATGTGTGTTATATAAAATAAGTTTTCCACCAGTGTGCCAAGATCCCTATTAACGGTCAGGTAGCCTCCAGGTCCCCATTAATGTGTGGAAGGAATATTAGATACCACTTTTCTTGGTTGTGTGTGGTGGTGGTGGGTCTGGGTCCTTGTTTATAGTGGCGGTTGATTTATTCAGCTGGGACGGAGTGGGGAGAGTGGTGCTGCTTTTTCAAGTTTTGGTTCTTTTGTGATGGTCGCTGCGCTAACGCTGAATTTTGTAGCCACCACAAAGAACGTAATTGGATGCCGGTATGTACTTATGGTTCAACATGGTGCTACAGGTGTAGTTGGATGAGTACGGAGGCTCTAGTGAGCTTGATTTTACAGGTTGAATAACATTTACAAACACAGTGGTGGTTCGAAGTAGGTTAAGGTATAGTGTCGTGAGATACAGTTGACTTGTTTGTAGTGTATTGCTACAGTGAGGTCAGTATGGTAATTGTTATTTACAGTATGGATTGCTAGTCGAAGTATCTGGAGACGCCAGTCCAGTCCAGACTTGACAGACAGAGGACCGTCCCCCACCCTCGCGCTGGCCGGCGACGGTGGCAGGTTCGCTCTCACCCCTTGCCAGGAACCAGATACAACCGGTTTATTACTTCTAGAACATTCTCCTCGCGTTATTGCAACCAGTTAATCTAGAATTACTATTGATCATATGATGTCTAGAGCAAAGTTAACCACCATGAACCTCCCGACTGTTTATATAGCACATGCTAATTTTCAGTCGTTCACCTGTGAAAACTATCCCTCATGAGACCCCAGACGAGCTTCCTCCTCGGAAATAAAGACAGTCAGTTGGCCAGTCAGTGTAACTGTTGTGGTCACTGTCAATCATACTCTGAGACAGGGAGTGGAGATGATCGCTGTTGAGGTGTTTGTGTTGGAGGGCGCCAGCCGGGTGGGTGTTGTGTTTTAGAGGTCAGGGTCATGGTCGAAGGCTTGTGTGACTGACGTGTACTGTAGATGGGATTTCCTCACCGCCACAACGCTCCTTATCAACTTCCTCTCCTCTGGAATCTTGACACACCGAAAGTCTCTCCTTCATAGTGTTTTATCCTGAAACATGGAATGATGCCACAGGTGACCGCAGACACTGGCAGTATTACATCAGAGGAAGCGAGTTTGTTGCTGTGTTGGAGACTCGAGGGGGGGGGGGGAATACACGACTTAGTGGGTTATATACGGCTGACTGGGCTGTAGGAGCGTGACTTTGACCCTTAAAGAGATTTCAGGGTCAGCTTTAACCAGGCACCACTCTTTTGTTTTAACTTTTCTTAAGATGCCTGTATGAGGGAGAAAGGTCGGGTCGTAGCGTTATATGTTGAAACCCATCCACTAAATGTTAAAAGACGTCGACCTCTAGATATGGACACCCCCCACCCTTCCTCTCCTCCTCACTCTTCCTCCCCCACCGCCCTTCTTCCTCCCCCACCACCCTTCTTCCTCCCCCCACCCTTCTTCCTCCCCCACCACCCTTCTTCCTCCCCACCACCTTCTTCCTCCCCCACCACCTTCTTCCTCCCCACCACCTTCTTCCTCCCCCCACCACCCTTCTTCCTTCCCCACCACCCTTCTTCCTTCCCCACCACCCTTCCTCTTCCCCCACCACCGTTCCCCTCACCCCTTCCTCCCCACCACCCCCTTCTCTTCCCTTCCCCTTGCCTACGTTGTTGATAAGAGTAGCGAAGGTCAGCAGAGGGCCGTGGTGGTTGCAGTGGCCAGTTATTGATGGGGGTGGGGGCAATACTCAATTATATCGGCAAGTCCCTCCTAGCTCTTGCGGTGGATGATGTGGTGGGTACAACAACATTCAGACAAAGATCCTAAAGTATTATATTCAACAGGACGAAATCGGAATCACCTGAAGCTTAGCCCCCCTCCCCCCCCAGCTTATTTCACTTGATGATTAATAAAACGAGCTCTAACTGGGGGGGTAGGTTAGGTTAGGGTGGTTAATCTTTGGATGAGATAAGTTGGGGGGACAACCTCAGGTGATCCTAAAACCCCATCATCAAAATAAAACTCCGCACCTCAAAACAAATATCCTACAGGACAAAATCTCACCAGTATAACAACAGCGAAGCGGACAAAATCACTGCAGCTGGCTAAATTGAATTTTGTTAATTGCGGGATTGAGTTATGATGCGTGTTGTCTTATGCTCGCTGTGGGGTGACTCGTTCCTACCCAGCTTAGCGTTAATTATCCCTCGAGTTGGATGACTTCTTCCCTTGGCTGCTTTTGTCATATTATTGAAAGGATTAAGATATCATACTCAAGGGGTTAAGATATCATGGTCAAAGGGTTAAGTCATAACCATGGGATTAAGACATCATACTCAAGGGTTTAATATATTGTGCTCAAAGGGTTAAACCATCAAGATAAAGGGATTAAGACATCACACTCAGGGAGTTTAGACATATTGTTTAAGGGATTAAGTCAAGTTACCACACTTAAGGGGTTAATGACACTTTTTTTTTATTTATTTATTGGGCACTCCCCTACACCCTTGTGTAAGGTGAAGCGCAGAAGCGTTTACAGCTCCCAATAGGGAAGCATGCTAAGTTCATGCTTGCTTTTATGTCTCATGAGTTAAGGGCGTAGAAGCCTAAAGAGTCAATGTTTCGTGTCATCAAGTTATTGGAAGCTCCAACAACTCCCTGAATACGAATTCACAACTTTCGACTTACAACAGGTACCTACTTTACTGCTAGGTGAACAGGGACTAATGGGGGCTAGGAAGTAAGTCCAAACAACTTCCACCGGCCCGGGAAAGGTTAATGACACTGACCCTCGCCCTGTATTTTGTTTATATAAAATCTAATTAGCGAACACTATATATGGTGTGGAAGATGTGATGTTCGAGAGCTATATTGTGTGTTCTTTACCTTACTTCACGCTACCTTCCCTTCCCTTCCCTTCCCTTCTATAGCTTAGCGTAACACCTGCTATCTATACCCGGTGCGCCAGTACAGCTTAAATACATCGTCCGCTCTGGAAACGTATCGGCTGCCCATTTGTATTATTAAGAAGGGAATGTTGGCGTTTTAAGTTGTGTGTGGAGAATCCTTAATAATGTTACTTCTATCCGGTCTTTGTTGTTTATGTGGTATTCATCCTCCTTGGTGCTGTGTCATGAGGACATCGGTTGTTTTCATATGACTGGATACTGAGGAATTTATTGGTGAGAGAGAGAGAGAGAGAGAGAGAGCCTTGCGCGCGCGTGAACGTATTGCAGGAAGCTGACACTATTGATCTGCTGGGAAGGCACCGTCTGAGAGGTGGTTGTGGGCGGAGCTGTGGCCCTACGTACCAGACACGCCCACCACCACCCTGTAGTAGCATGAGTTATGTAATACGTAGTTAGGTATATTGACTAACCCCCCCTCTACTAAATTCCTGGCATTCCTACAGCTTTTTATGTAGAAATGATTGGTGGCCTAACAATCATTCGTTTTTTTTTATGTGTAATTGTAGTTATTATGCATTGATGAAAGACGTGGTTCTTTCTTTTGTCATTTTTTCACATACTTTAAGTAGCTGGGGATCCTTGGCGTCGTAGCAGTCTTTGTAGTAGTTGTCGTTGTTGTAATCGCTATAGGCAGTGGATGTTAATGCTGTATAATGGGCCGC
The DNA here is from genome assembly GCF_018991925.1 of Homarus americanus. Lineage (NCBI taxonomy): Eukaryota > Metazoa > Arthropoda > Malacostraca > Decapoda > Nephropidae > Homarus > Homarus americanus. Next base: position 7,214,068 of record NW_024726235.1, on the reverse strand, counting down.
TTTTGCCCGGTGAAGGCGAGGTTTGTTCTCACCAGACACCTGCCAGTATTAGTTATGTGTTTTTGTTTACGTCCGCTCCGTCCCAGTCAGCACCCATGTCCTCAGTTTCTAAGTTGGATGAGTTCTGGGGGTTTTGTTTTGTTTGATATACGTCATGCTTGAAACGTGTTCCGTGTTCAATAAGAAGATTTCTGTAAATTATGTAATGCAGTTCACTGTTGCACGTGTTGGGTGGTTAATTGACTATGTATTACAATATTTAGAAGACCTACAATGCTCTACAGGTAAGAATGTTGACTTTTCGAAGCCGTACGGAAGATTAATGGTTGCGTAGTTACGTTGCCAGTCTGGGATCCCGTTAATGTGACGCCCGTGCTAGTCTAGTCATGGGCCTAGCCATATTTGGACGATGATCTACTATAATGAGACCAGGCTAGAGTGAAACCCAAATTTTCATTTTAAGGGCGTGTAAAATTGAATGCAGCTTATTTACCCCGAAGTTCAATAAGACATAGTTAGTGGAGACGCCTATCAGGACAAGTAGTTCGAGCAAATAATGAATATGGTCAACCTACGGAGAGAGGCAGCAGTAATCGTAATAATAATAATAAAGGTTTATTGAAAAAGTTTGCAGCCCGAAGGCTGAAAATATACATTGGACATAAATGACTTATTACTTACATTGGTGGTTTAACAAAAGCCTTCATTAGAGAAAGGTGAAGGAACATACAGTGAACATACAGATTAATGTTTACACACGTAGATCATGTGAGCTGAGGTGTTGAACAGCAGACAATTAGTGTAGTAACTCCCTCACAGATGGCGTTATGAGGGGCATCACGTGGTGTAGTAATTACCTCACAGATGGTGTATGAGGGGCCTGATGTGGTGTAATAATTCCCTCACAGATGGTGTATTCGTAGGGGTGGGCGGAGGTGTGGGCGGTATTGTATTGGACATAAGGGTCAGTGGTCGTGACTTGCGCTTGTGAATTGATGGATGTGTCAGTCCTCGGGTTGGTGCACGGATCAGAGGAACAGATCCCATTGGTTTATTTCGTCGCAGCAAAATCTGAAATGTTGATCATATTCGTAGTAGGGTAGTTGGGGGTGAGACTTTCATAAGAATGGAAGAAACTGCAGCAGGCCTATTGGCCCATACTGGGCAGTCCCGTTTACACCCAACCCCTATCGCTCATATATCCATCCAACCGATGTTTGAAGCTATCCAGCGTATTCGAGTTAATGATGATGTTTGGTAACTTGTTCCACTCATCCACTACTCTATTTCCAAACCAATGTTTACCCCTCTCGCGCCTAAATGTAAATTTGTCTAATTTAAAACCATTGCTATGAGTTTGCACCTGGTTGGATAGTGTGAGTACCTTTGTTATGCCACCTTTGTTTAGCCCCGACTTCCATATATACACCTCACTCTACGTCTTTCGAGGAGTGCAAATTAAGATGCTTTAACCTGTCTGTATTCAAGGTTCCTAATGCCCAGGTTTAGTCTTGCCATTCTCCTCTGAATACGTCATTTTAATTCTGGTGTGCCTGCATCGCTTGAGATTAAGAGTAAAATCAGTATAGTGTAGACGGAGAGTTGAATATGTAGAGCATCAAATACACTGCATGACATTTCATAAGTGACGGAGTTGGAGGATCTCCAACTGGGTCACTGAATTTTTATCAGCAGAGTTTAGATGTTGCTGAGCGTCACTGCATTGGATGGTTTGTGTGTGGCACTCAACAAGGGCGCCCACGCACACTGCAGAGGCCCTAGAAAACTAGTGATTTCTTGGTGAAGGTCAAGGATGTTGGAGGAGGCCTCTCAGGTGGTGTACATTGTCCCCGCACCCCGTCCTGTAGTTACACTACTCTTCATACCATCTTCAGATCGTATTCACCTCGTCTTTCCTTTTGTTACTTGGTTGATCTTTACCTGAAGATGGTAACCTTGTCATCTTTCATAATGAGGTGTTGAAGGGACTGAATGTGATAACTTCGATTGATAAGTAAGTCACCATGAGGTTCTGTTCTATAGACCAAAGTGTAGAGAGATAAAGACTTGGGGTCCTGCAAGTGCTGTCAGGGTGAAGAATATACATTTCTTACCTTGTGTTAAGACAGTTGTGGTGGTTGTTAGGTAAGGCTTGGGTTAGTCTTGTTGCTCAATCCTGGCATCCCTTTCCTTCCATTTCAACATTCCTTATCGTGGTTTTGTCTAATTCCCAAAGTTGGTTGATTGCTGCTAACAGAGAACCAGACGTGAAATATTAAGAAGTGAACTTAAGGCAGAAAAAGAATATGATAAATGCATGGTCGTTGGAGTGCCCATGACATGCTGAGACAACTGTTGTGTACTAGAATGGTGGGGGAAGCGCAACTGACTGTGGTGAAGAAACTCAGAGATTTTTATTTGGTCTCCCTCACATGACGCGTAGTTGGGTAAAGAGCTCACCAGGACTACCATGTCTATATTCGGATCACTTGGAGGATCTTTACCACCAACTTATTTCACCTAAAGATTAACCACACTAACCCCCCAGTAGTGTAAGGGTGATTAATCTTTAGGTGAAATAAGGTGGGGTGCATAAAGGTAATGTCATCGAAAGGACACTATAAATTACATAAAATACCTCAGGACTGTGTTGGGTCAGGGAGGACGTCTACCCTCAGAACAAACAGGTGGCGGAGTTATGGTTGATAAATGTTGCCACGTCCCACGATGACCACCGGCGCGTGTCAGGGAATCATACGAAAGGTCATAGGTGAGGAATGTAAGGGCTTGTGCCTGGGTTTGTGCATATTATTGATGGAGTACAGTAGTTTGTTACAACCGTGGTGCCTTATCGCGTAGCCAGCTGTCACGAAAGCAGGAACAAAGGAAAGAATATTCGCTTCCCATAATCTCTCATTCCCGTTTTACTGTTTTTTATTAATATTTTTTTTTATTATCTTTCTGGGCCTCACTCTTGTACTCGAAATTCTCTTGTGTTTACCTTATTGTCTGTCCCTTGTGCTTGTCCACCGTGTAGTACATCATGTTTTATGGACGAAGGCGTAGTGGGCGTGTCGAGTGCCCCTGGGCCACGCTGGAGAGGGCGAGAGGTAAAGGAGGGCGAGAGAGGAATGTCTGTGCACCAGGCCTCGTGACTCTCAGTTGACGCCAACCCTTTACTCTAGCTGTGATTTTTTTTTTGCATTACAACCTTTGAATGTTTTCTACCCGAGGAAGAAATGCCTTGGATAGCTTTGTTACATTATTATTAATAGAAATTCATTTTTAAAAGAGAACGGCGTCTTATGACTTAATTGTTACGACGTCAGATGTAACCATGTTTTACAAATCGATCAATTAATCTTGAACAATTTACCAGACGAGAGAATTTCGGCGAGAACTGTTTGACTATGACTTTGTGGAGTTAAATCAGATAATGTAAAACTTTAATGCCACTATTTAATCTAGCGAGGGCAATATAATATGAGATATAGCCTCCAGAGATTATTGTTTTCGCTGTAAGGATGGTGTAAGAATGGATGGATAACTACAGCACACGTTGTAAACATGTGATTGGTGTTGCTTTGACTTGAGAATAAGGCCACACAACAAATATGGCCACTCTACACTCTTTAATTATCTCTGTTGTATGTTTTGTCACAACGGATTTCCTTTGTTATCGGTAACGAAATATATATTTTTTTACGTTGATATGGAAAGTTCCCCCCCCCCCTCCCTCCTCCCCGCCCCCACTCTTGTTTTATACATAAATACTTACACATTATCAAGCTTCATTACACAGTCACGCACTGTATGTTTTATATTGCCTGGGTTATAACTTATAATAACGATGTCGATACTTGCTTTTGGTAATGAAGACTAGGCCGTCCTTCTTTGACACACACACACACACACACACACACACACACACACTCACTCTTACTTTCTCTCAACATAAGGTGAACCGAGGAACGCGTGGAACTCTGCAACTATTGATTCATCTATTTTAGTTATTCTTTAAAGGCTTGGCAAATTGTTCTTGGCTGAGTGTGCTTGTAGCAGTGGTATGTAAAACAGTTGATAATGAATGCTCAACCTTCCTTGTACCTTAAGTATTGACGTTGATTCCTCAAGGTAACATATTGTACTGACTGGTAAGTGAAATGCTGTATGCTTGTCATGTCACTGGCCTTCACAGGTGAGACTCCTGAACCACGGTTATTGGAGAGATGTAGAGGTATAAATATTCAAATAATCGATAAATAGATTACGAAATTGCGCTCAGTAAAGAACTTTTTTTATCACTTGGTCAGGAATTGCGTCGCATATAATCACATAACATTCCATTGTGTATTTATAAACAGTATCTAATATTGTCCAGAATATCGGTAAAGTAACTGGGTAATACCGAGATGGAGGACAGGGTGAGTTCCCTTCCTCGTTTGTGTACAGGGAGGGGATGGATGATAAGTATATGTATAGATCATGCGTGCGTGGGGAGGATGTGCAGCAGTAGCCACCCATGTGTGCTGTGCAGTACTCCTTTATATACAGCACGTGACGTATGGTTGGAATAATTTCTAAAATATTTTCATGGTGACGGTTTCAATAGTTTGTGTTTAGTTATGGATTTGATGGTGGTTTTCCGTTGTTCGGTGTCATGTAGGGTGAATGTACTACACCACATCAGGCCCTTCATAACACCATCTGTGAGGGAACTACTACATCATCAGGCCCCTCATAACACCATCTGTGGGGGAATTACTACTTCATCAGGCCCCTCATACACTATCTGTGAGGGAACTACTACATCATCAGGCCCCTCGTAACACCATCTCTGAGGGAATTACTACACCACGTCAAGTTCCTCAAAACACCACCTGTGAGGGAGTTACTACACTACGTGTCTGCTGTTCAACACCTCAGCTCACATGATCTACGTGTGTAAACATTAATCTGTATGTTCACTGTGTTCCTTCACCTTTCTCTAATGAAGGCTTTTGTTAAACCACCAATGTATGTAATAAGTCATTCATGTCCAATGTATATTTTCAGCCTTCGGGCTACAAACTTTTTCAATAAACCATTAATTATTATTATTATTATTATTATTATTATTATTATTATTATTATTATTATTATTATTATTATTATTATTATTACTACTGTAGTTGTTATATCTAATCGTTGTTATGAGGTAGCAGCTCAAGGAGTAGTCATATCTAATCGTTCGTCTGTCTCGTCAAGTTATAAAGTGAAGGTCTCCTAAGGGCTAATTAGTCTTAGTACCCCGAGTATTTAAATTTCTCAGGACCTACTTTTTTTATTCTGACATTCTTTGTCAGTTTTGTACATAGCGAGCCACTGATGATGAAAGACGCAAACACCCTTTTCTTTGTTGAATATTTATTGCCGGGCTCCTGCTTGTGTCACGCAGACATGACTGGAGGAGGAGAGGGAGTCATTGAAGATGCAAGCAGCCGCGTCAGACTTATAGATTCGTCATCGTACTGTGTTGACAGAACCAGCCACGACGTAAGGTCGGTGGCCTGCCCAGTTTTAGTCTGCGAACATGTAGAACAAAATAAACACGAGAGGAATGTACTATAGATCTTACGACCATCTAACTCAACGTCACTGAGCGTTTTCCTCATTTGGTTGTGTGGCTTATATCCGTGTGTGTCATTTTGCGTGCCTGGGTGGGCGAGGGAGGTGGTGAGGCGTTTCCTATATTTAGACCACTGAAATCGTGGCGTTCCATTACCAGTGGATGGTGAGGTGTGAATAATTACAGTGAGCAGATTAGGAGAGCGAGATGAAAATATTAGTGATGACGCAGATGTGGTGAGAAAGCTTGGGAGGTGGGCAGGTGCTGGACTGGTCGTGGTCAGTCAAGAACCTCACCCCATATTTCTTCATTGACATTTGTTTTCTTTCTGTAACGTCCCCATTAGACAAAGCCACTGGTAATCGTGTTTTTATCAGTGGCTATACTTTGCAATTTAGACGTCACTCCCACTTAAAACAGTGAGGAAACTTGTATCTTTGTTATCAGTCTCCACACAATGAGTGATTAGTGCACACACACACACACACACACACACACACACTCTCTCTCACTCTCTCACACACTTAATGACAGTATTTATTCGTACCAGCTCCTAATGGCGGTGAAACCCTGGAACATCTCCCGGTTATGGCTCTGTAAAAAATTTTCATTACTTCCTTGTGCATAAACTTGCATACGTGTTTGTCAATTTATTTATCTTTATTTTTATATATTTTTAACTATTAATTTACGTAGTAATGGAACAATGGTCGAAGAATTATACACGCTTATTATTGATGTACAGTACAGTTGTAACCCCAATCTCCTCCATACCAACTAGTACAGGGCATCTACCAGTGGGGTCATAATGTGTGATTGGTTTACACCTGGTGAACGTTGCCTCTAATGGTATGTTTTTTTTGTCAGATTAACACAACACAATGCCAATTATTAATCTTAAAATCCAGTCTCCCTCAGTCACACGTCACTTCAATAAACGCCTCAGATTGTCAAGTGTGTCTCGGGGAATTATGTCCACAACTTTACCCGTTGTTGTGATAATAGTAACGTATCACCACTCCTGTTGTTATTACTGAAGGTCATTAAAGTTTACATTTCAGTGGTGCAAGAATATGGTGGGGGATTTTAAACTGATCACTGAACTGTTTGTCAATACAACTGCGTTTTGTAGTTTATCAGGTAAGTCATGTATATATGTTTTACCATTTCCCCTAAAGCCTAAGTTGTTGACGTCTACACTGGTTTTCGTCTATGTACAGAAAACCTTCGCTCACAACTCCCGCGAAAGTAACACGAGTCCATGGGCGGTTCAGACTGGGCGTGTTACTGTTTTGGGAACTTGTGTGTGTAGCTGTGTAAGTGAGAGAGAGACTGTGTGTTTGTGTGTGTAGATATATTTATAGTATATGTGGGCCTAAAGATTGTTATCCCTGAAACCGTGCTTAAACTAAAATTTAAGGATTGGAGGAATTCTTGGCTTAAAGTTAAAAGGACAGATTTTCACACACACACACACACACACACACACTCACACTCACACTCTCACACACACTCACACACACTCACACACACACACACACACACACACACACACACACACACACACATTATCGAGCCAACTTTAAACCCATAATATGACCCCCATAAACACTTGTTATCTACATTCTGAGGGAAATTGTGGGTTTCCCCAAATAGCAGATAGTGTGCGAGTTATTGTAATATGACTTAACCCTTCCAAACTTATCGGTCATCTTGTTGATAGTTTTTTCTTTAGTTATTGAAGTTTCCTGGTAAGAGTAGCTGACGGATTTTAAGTTAGATAGTAAATTAAGATTGTACCAGGTGTGTTTATAGTCAAAATAGCCCGATTCTTAACTTTACAAGCAGCCGAGTCGCGTCATGTTTTTTTTTGAGTGAAAGTAAATGACCACGAGCGTGCGTGTGAAAGAGAAAGAGGTTTATACGAGCCACTTAAAGAGAGAAAGGGAGAGGGGGATGTTAATATCAGTTCGATTGATCTTCATTATACAGTACCCATCCGACCCAACAATAGTTCCTAAGAAAGAAGAAAACCAAAAATACTAGAGTAAGGCAACAATGCTCTGGTGTGGTGCTGGTAAGTGACAGGTTTGGCTTGGAGTGGCGGACAAGTGCAGGTAGAGCAGGTTTGGCTGGCACACCGATCCAGGCGTCGTGTACTTGTATCTGGGAAACTTGAGGGCAGGCTAGCAGTGGTCGCACTGCTAATTGGCTGTATATTGGAGAGCTAGGGTAGTAAAACATTCCCGGTAATAGTGTTTGGTTTGTGGGCACTCGGATGAACAGTGTCGGCACTCGCTTTATATCCTGGGCTGGAAGTTCGTGCCACAGTTTTGCAGATACAGTTGTATTTTGCGTGTTGATGTAAATAAGCTTTCCCTCATGTCGACTCGTGTATTATTTCTATCTTAAACTCTCTTTAAAAGTCGTCGCCTAGCGTCAAAATCCTCACTGCGGCGTTAACTTGGCAATAGTTCAACATTGGTTTGGCAGGTCATCTTGTTTATGTCGTGTCAGAGCCACACTTGTCTCACGTGAGCGTGTTGTGGGTGGCGGTATTCTCACTTTGTACACTTTGTTGGCTTCTGGTTAATTCCCGACCGTGAAGGAAGTATTTTCTGTAGTTATTTTGTTCTCGTACTGTACTTAGCGAGGTGTTCATTTTTATTGGCATCCCTTCTTGTTGCAGTAGCCAGTGTAAGGGAGATCACCAGAAGATTAGGCCCCTAGCTTATTTGGCCTAAGATTAACCTCCTTTCCGCTAACCTAACCTTCGGGTGATTCTACTTTTGTTTCGTGTGTGGGTTCCACTGTTTATCATTAACACAGTGCAAGAGGTTTAAAAGTTATACAGTTTTCAAGGTCAAGGTGACAGTGAAAGGTAATATTTTGCAAGAAACGATTGCTTGTCAGGGTGGGTGTTGCAGTCTTTGTGCTCTTATATAATAATATTGTATATATTGTCTGACTTTTTTGGTTTTCATATCAGATTGTTAACAATTGAGCTAAAGAAGAGCAATAATTTTTAATACTTTTAATATGACAAATATAATTTGAAAACTTGGGAAGACATTCCTACTAATTTTCAGTCAAGGAAATTATTAAAGTATACTGTCAGTGGTGGGGCGGCCGTGTTGCCAGTTAGTAGAATGCGTTCAGACAGATCTAGTTGCGACACTTCACAACGAATCTAGTGCAGTGGATGTTACCGAGGTCAGACGGTAAACTTTTAGGTGTGTTCCAGCACACGATAAGGATCGATCTATCCAAGCGATTAGATTTTAAAGATTTTAAATTATTGTAGATGTGGACAAAAAAATGTCCCTGCCACCTCTGGCTGACCCCCTGAGAAGTTTCGTAAAGGGAATAAGGCATTGGCGGGGCGATGGGCGTGTGCCAAGACGTTGCGATATTGTGAGCGGTTTTAGCAGTGGTCACGTGTTAATGCCATACCCCCTGCACGTGGAAGCACACCCCCACTTCTCACGTGTCTTGGCCTGGTCGTCACCACTTTTGGGTATGAGGACTTTTTGGAACTGTGTTTTGTTTACAAAGCTCACTTTTATGTCTGAAGAGCTTTCAGAATTGAAATAGGTTGAGGGTGTTTCTACAGAATTTTCCTGTTTTCTGGGTCGCTGATTCAGTCCCAAGGCACTCCCAGCTGTAAATAAAATACATTGGGGGGTGAAGGCGGTAGAGTACAGCGACGGCCACGTTGTCTCCTGCTGTACGCTATAATCACACTACTTAACTGACAGTAATGTCTATGGACCTCACTTTCGTCTTCGGTAAAAATCAGGAGTCATTGAAACAACGAAGGTAAATTCTTTAAAATTTCCTTCTATTTATGTCCTGGGAATTTATAGAATTAATATTTTTGGTTGTTTATATGTGCTGATGTAACTAAGGATAATTTGGTTTGTGCTTTTAAGAACTGCTCAGTACCGAGTGTTGTAAAGGCCAACGTAACTCACCATAACTTAAGTACTGTACTTCCCGGTAGTACAGACAGGAATTACACCCCAGTATATTTTACCAACGAATTTTAACATTATACCTTCGTTTTCTTTTAATTTAGCTGAAGATCTCCAAAGTAGTAAAGGTAAATAAAATGAGTGAATAAGAATGATAAATATATTGCCCATGACATAAACTTTGTCTTGTTAATGATCGGGTTCACTTACCGTACATTCATTTGCAGTACAGTACTATAGTGTTTAGGGTGCACGGGAAGCCCTCTCACAGCTGTTTCTCAAATGTCGGCGATGTGTTTGTTATAACACCGGCAAATTGATCAGATATACGACACCCAAGGTTCACAGGTTAGCCAGCCGTATAGGTATACTGTAATGCCCCGCGACTTGTACCTATCGGCTTACCTGTTGTTTTTTCTGGTGCAGGAAGTGACTAATTTTTTACACACACATTTTTACCCCTAACTTGGAGACACCGCGCCTTCGAGTTCAGTTTTAATTTTCTTAAGGTTTTGAAGTGTGAAGATGACACGGTGTAATTAACCTTTGAAATAAAGAGCAGTCTCATTGTTCCCACGTAGAACAGAGGGTGGAAGATACTGATGCTCCGTGACCTTGAAGTGTTACAAGGCTAGGCACGTGTACTGTCCGTGCTACTGCTGGTAGTGTTCCCCAGTACCTTCAACGGATGTGATTGTAGAGGTCTACTTTTCCTCGTTTTCGTAAAGTTCCTGTACAATGAATGACATGTTCGTGAGATTTGAATGCTTATATCCACTTGTGCTAGCGGTTATGGTAGTGCTTTAAAATCTAGATTCGAATTTCATTAACAACTTAATAAAGCAATTTTAGGGATATTATTTACCAACAAATTTAGCGTTGTTGATCCCTGACTTGCGAGGTTATGTACGGCATTAGAACATATACAGTTCACAGTGGACACCCTTAAGGTTATTCGTAGCGTTTAATTCCTATGACCGTTTCATGTAGGAATATGATTTTTGTCCACTATTGTATCTGATTTTAAGGATGAGTTAGCAATATTTATATCGTTTTAAAAAGTTATTTAATCAGAGACTCGAGTTAAATGCACTGATGTTTTATTGTTTAGCAGTAAGAAATAGCTGAATTATTAATTTGAAGTAGTCATGTGTTCATTTTTGGGGGAGCCTACTGTAAGTGACCATGTGATGACTGCTTAGATGAGGCTACTCCACCGTCACACTGCAGTACCTAACCCGTACCCAACTTTCCCTCCCCTCTCTTAATACATTACCTTTGCTGCCCACAATAACAGTTTTTGCCGAATTAACAACGATAGTGGTTCTTTCCTGAGTACAATGATAATGTAAAATCCATTATATGATAACGGTAACATTATTATTATTATAGTGCACTCTTAGTTTCAATCGAAATTGCCGAAATTCAAGAGAGTATTAACATTTACGGATGTGTATATTATTTGTGTGTTATGTTTCGCTGTATTGTATGTGGAGGCTCCCAGCTGAATTAAGGTCAAATCTTTGTTCTGTATCGATGCAGATATTTCAGAAAGGTTGCACGAGGACGTGTCATCTCAAGAAAGTGTGGATTAATTGAAGTTTGTCAGAGGTCAGGGTCACAGGAAGACTAAACCTTTTACTGGAGCATAACATTTGAATTGATTACATAACCTTGCCAAACGTGACCCGACCCGGCCTAACCTAACCTGATCATGGAACTAAAAAGGATAAGCCATATAAAACAGACGATCGTCCAGGTGGAAATTGCAGCAGATATTTTGATAACTGTTCCCGGGTGTCTGAAGTCAGTATGCCTTGCCATTTGTTCTCACCCTGTGGGTTGGCATTGGGAAGGACATCCAGCAGTAAAACTTGGTTTCAACGTCCATGATGGCTTCCAAGTTACCAAAGCTGTACTGTACTGTATTCCCTGGTCTCTGCTGTAATTTCTAAGCTGGTATAACACCTGTTTGATGGTAGTGAGGGAGGGGGTATCCCATTATGATTTCACCCAACAGCTGCCATCAGGGTGATGTTTGAAAATATAGAACACCAAATTCCAATGCCTGTTGAAGGTCTTTACTGATGATAGTTAAATATCTTCAAGATTGCCTTGTTGCAAGGAGTGTCATAGTAGCTCTTGGGTCAATGAAGATATTTTTATTACAGTAAACTGGACGTGATTATCTTCAATACGTAGATGTAATGTAAACAACAATTTATCAATAACGGTATTTATTATAACTAGACAAAGTCTGTTCCACAATACGGTACAGGTATTTTTATAATTTGTTATATGTCCCCTTTTTCAAATTTGCTGTACAATGAGGGCAGTCATGTTATCACACATTTCATATTTTATTGATCTTCAATTTGAATCTTTATTGTTTTCTCTGTGTAACGACAGCTAATCTTCTTTGCAGGGACTTTTCCCATTGACACGACCAAAACTCGGCTCCAGATTCAAGGTGGACGAAGTGATGCCGGGGAGGTGATCACAAAACGCTACCGGGGAATGCTCCATGCACTCCTTAAGATATCCCACGAGGAAGGAATTAGGGCTCTCTATTTTGGGTGAGTGGCAGATTGAAGTTTTTATTTTATTTTTATCACAACATATATACAGTATACTGTCGTCTGGTTTTACGCGGTTAATTAAACCCATGGAGGTCTGCGTATAAAGTGAAACGCGTAAATAAAATAACAACCTATGGGATTAATTGAAATAGTGACTGGGCTTGGCGCTGCTTGGGCCAGGTAGTTCAGGGCCTCTCGGGGGTGGTGGGGGTCCAGCGGAAGCCATTGTGTAGAAAGAAAAATAAAGCACTGGTTCCTGGGCACGATTGAATAAACGCAGAGACAGTGAGACTGACGCTGTGAAGAGCGGGGCTGGCAAGGATGCTTAGACCAATCACAGTGCCCGACGGAGGGGGTGTGTGGGTGGTAAGGATACATGGCCCAATCACAGTCTGCGACGTCACTGGCGTGAGTCTGACGTCAGCGTCCAGCACCTCGCCCTGCTGCTTGCCTCGTACATGATGGAATTCACTGTGTAAATAATAATTATCTCTTCTGACCGGTGCTGCGTAAATGGCCTTCTCCATAAAAAAAATATCCGCGTAAAACCAGACTACATACTGTACAGTGGTCCCTCGGTTAACGAGCACAATCCATTCTAGAAGGTTGCTCGTTAACCGAAAAACTCGTTAACCGAAACCATTGTTTCAATGGGTTTTGGGGTAATTGGTTCCAGCTCACCGAAAATTGCCTAAATTCAACAAAAAAGGTAGAAAAGTACACTTACTTTGAGGTGTGTATGTAGAAGGCTCCTGGATGATGATGATGGGAATTAGAATGGGGGTGGAGGAGAAGAGAAGACATTGGGGTGGAAGAGAGGTCACCCCAAGGTGCCATTTCACCCATAAAATTTTAATTCTCTTGGTGTAATTCAAGATTATGTTCTTTAAATCAACACTGCACTGCATTATATATTGTCAATGTGTAAAATAAATTTCAAAATGACCAATAATTTGTTTGCAAACACAGAAAAAAGCATTTAGTTGAAGAGTCTCAAGCAAGATGTTACCTCCACTGAAAAGACACAAAGACTGACGCCTGTATGGTGTGTTGGCAGGCTGGATGGCATGTTCATTAATTGTTAAAATTACTAAAAAATTTAATATTAAACTTTTAAAATTATTGAATAGTATAAACTTCCTGATATTTACTAAAATGGTAAGGAATTTAAGCCCTAGAACCGATCACTGTACTGGCGGACTAATACTACAGCTGGTGGACCGCCAAATGCAAGCGAAAACATGTACAGGTCAGCTCGTAAGAAACTCGTTAATCGAGGGATTGCTCGTTAACCGAAGTTAAGAATCTTATGGAAGGTAACTCATTAACCGAAATCTCGTTAACCGAGGGACCACTGTACAAGTGTATAGAGCAGGTGGTAGATGACCAAGACAGTAAATGCATATTTTTGGAGCCAGTAGCACCTAATGATAATGTATAGGGTAACGGTACAGTACATTGATGTTTTGGTTTATTGCTGTTTTGGCAAAAAGAAGATCAGGAAACTCTCTTTAGATAGATGGAAAAGTTTTCTAGGGTGGTAACTAAACTGTAAAATTTATTTTAAGGACTCGTGAGATACAGTGCATCAGGATTTCATTTTTCACAAGAATTATATTTATAAAAAAATTATGTTCTATGTTCTTTTTACAGAATTGCACCAGCAGTGCTACGTCAAGCAACATATGGAACTATCAAGTTTGGTATTTACTATTCGCTCAAACAGATGCTAGTGAATAATCCCAATGAAGAAAGACTCGGCATCAATGTATTCTGTGCAGTCACAGCAGGTAAATTTTAGGAAGTTCTTTTGAGAAACATTGCAATTTGGTTATACCCTGTATATAAAAATAATGTAAACATGATTGCATGAAAAGTCCCACAAAAAAGCATCATTAGATTTTCCATCGCTACAATTTGAAACACTAGAGTGACTAGACAGTCATTAGACAAAGTACATCATCATATGTTGGTACACCTGCTTGCCATATCAGCAACGGAGTAGGATTGGGAGAGGGAGTCGTCTTTGTGTGGCATATTAAATACTTCAGTACTGTATAGCATGAAATCCATTGTCGTGCTGAGTAGAAGCAAGGCATATGTAAACAAGCCACTAACTGATGATTACAGTAACACTGAAATATACATTAATTGGAAGTGTTTCAGAACATTATAACCGAAACTGAGGCAGACCTCAAAACTGACATTTCATCATTCTTTCATTGTAGTAATGAAGTTTCATTTATACAGGGTTTCACAATATGCCTAATCATGTTGTTCACGATATGTCTGATTTATGGAGAGAGAAGAAGCAAATAGTACTTGATGTTAGAGTGAACAGCTGCAGCAATATACAATATATTGGTCTACATAGGATCTACCATGTTACAGTACTGATAGGCAAATTGCATTGGTTTAACACTGAAATAAGGTTTCATATCAAGGGACTTAAAGAAACAGAGCCCCCCACCCCCCCCCAATTGTAAGACATTTGTGGCTATTTTGAAGGCATGTTCACTTGATATTAGGAAATATTCTGAGTTCAATAGTAATTACTTTTTACTTTGCAAAAAGTTTGAGTATTGGAATTTTCTGATGAAAAGGGGGGTCTGGACCCTCAGGATCACCCCCCCCCCTTGGATCTGCTCCTGCTAACCCATCATGATGCTCTGGGTTCGCTCATCTCATTTCACTGTGGCATCTCAGCGTTACGTATAGTCGTATACCCTCATTGTGAAGGGCAATGATAGCACCTTTCACATCTTGCGATGTCTCCCTGATAATTCCTCGCTCCAGCCAATGTAAGATCCTTTGATGACTGGCAGGGCATTGGTGTCCATTTATGACATCCACTCTAATTTGTGTAATATATGATCTGAAGCCTCAGGAGATTCACATTGTTCGAAAATGTATATACTGTACTCGTTCATGCTCAAAGGTCACGGATGTAGAACTACCAACCGTTCAGAAACAGGTTGAGTAATAATGCTCGGAAAGACTCCAATCACATCAAACCTATGGCTAACAATACTTTTTTTTTAGAGACTATACATGACTACAGGAAGGACCCGAGTCCCTTTATTGCCAAGGTTTCTGGATTGTGATCATATCCATGTGTCTCTCTCTCTCTCTCTCTCTCTCTCTCTCTTCAACATGGAGTGTGTCAGTTCATTTATTATAGTGCTTGCTTCCTGTTCTAAGGGTCACTGGTTCATGCCTGGTAGGGAAATGGAGTTAGTCTACAAGTAATGTTTTTTTCATGGGTCATGAATCCACATTAATTACAATGCTGTACTCAAATTTGACAATTTGGAACCCAGCATATTGAGAGTATCTTTGTAGGTAAAATCTTACCATCTAGTACATTATAGTCTGCATTTACGCGGTCAATTGAACCCGTGGAGGCCCATGTAAAACGAGAAACGCGTAAATGAAATAACAGAACATATGGGATTAATTGAAATAGAGACTGGGCCGACCCCCAAACTCCATTTTTTTCGACACAATGCGTACGTTGTAGTAAAAATAACATCTTAATTTTATGATGATATTCACACACAATTAATAATTAAGAGAAATATCAATAATATTAGGTTTTTTAACTCTTACGTTAGAAGAAAAGATGGGTCGGCACACGTGGATGGCGGCTGGTTCCAAGGCAGAGGGCAGATTAGTTGCCCTCCGGTGAATCACTTTCACTACTCGCAGAGGATTGCAGGGCCTCCCAGACAAACCCCTCAAAGTCCATATCCTCACTGTCAATATCACTATCACTGACTTGGGCTGGCTGTGGTTGTGGTGGGTTGCGGGCGAGGAAGTCCTCAATACTACGTTGACGACTAGCATTGATGTTGTCGAGATAGATCTGGATATACGGCTCCATAACTTTCGTCAGATGGTTATTAGACGCTTCATACCAATGCTTGTCTGGGTCGTTGTCAAGGATGAGCTTAATTTTCTCCCCCAACTCGATGATTTCCTTCGCATTATCATGGCTTGGTCCAGGAAATTCAATGTTTTTCTCTGGTGGTGGGGGTCCCGCAGAAGCCGTTGTGAGGGGAATTGCGGGCACGAGAGAGAACTGTATATGCGGACTGAGAAGAATGAGACAGGCCCTGCTAGGTCAGCGACTTATACCCTCTGGTGGCAGAGCACGTCATGTTACATTAGACCAATCACAGTTAGCGGCGGAGGGAGGTAAGGATGCGTGGCCCAATCACAGTCCGATACGTCATATGACGTCAGCGATAACGTAAGAGCGGCCTAATGCGCACCACTCTTTGCTCTGCTTTCCTCGTATGGTCAAGAATGAACCGCGTGGGTAAAAAAATGGCACGGCGGTCTGGACCTCTCCAGCTGCTCGCCGCGTAAATGACCAAATTTACCACTTAATTAAAGCATTTTCATTCTGGCAAGGCACCGCGTAAATGACCGAACACATAAACAAAAACCGCGTAAATGCAGACTATACTGTAATAGATTTTTATATTTGTTTATTATTATGCCCCGTGGCCCTGTACGAGTACAGTATGTGGAATACAATGTTTACATAATCATCAGGAGTGGTGGCAAGTTCCATGGCCAACCCTACAGACGTGCTTAAGGTGCGATTACAAAGTGGACGTGCAGAATTCAAGGAGAAGAGTCTTCCTCAAGCATTCCTCAGCATATATAACCAGGAGGGCATACAGGGTTTATGGAGGGTAGGTCTTCCATTATGAAAGTGATAATGTCTGTAAATTGCTAGATACACTTAAGCTACCACTAATTACATGAGTATTGAGAGGAAGAATAATTTCATGATGTAATACAGCATGGACAAATAGGCTAATTGTAGTCACAGGTTCTGTATAACGTATAATTTGTCTATCTTCAGGGAGTGTGTCCTACAGCTCAGAGAGCAGGTGTGATTGTGGGTGTAGAATTGCCAATATATGATATGTGCAAACACTATTTTATAAAGATGAATGTGCTACCCGACAATGCAACAAACCATTTCTTGTAAGTTATTTTGCGAGTTCTGTACTTTTGTTTGGTGTGTTTTAACTGAGGGCAGTCTTGTAATTTAGAATAAACTTGAGATCTGGGAAGTACATTGGAATCATATGGACATCGGTAACCTATCTTTTGATGTAGAATGAAAAGGGCATTCCACTACAGTATAGTATTATGATGAATATTCTAATATTTTCCCGGTGAGGAAAAGGACAAGCTTCCTTAAAATTAAATTGCCTCTCCATTATATCTAATAGTCTTTTTAACACACTAGTCCTGATGATGGCTATTTGTAGCTCATACAGGTACTGTATTTGCATATATTTACTGTTACAGTATTTCATATCCTTTTTGTCCCCTTTACTAATATTGGTTTGTGGCGTAAAGAACCATTTCTAACACAAATTTCAACTTGTTTGTTTAATATTTCTCGTCCTTTCTATAAAATTCCATGACCACACCTACTCTATAAATTTCTATCTAATTGGTATGTAAATTGTATTTGTCCTGAGTAGCATCTCACCTTGTTATAGGAGTAACTGAATGCCAAATTGCAGTGACTCCATTTGGAAACTGTTTTAGGGTCTGTACCTGAATACACTTCACAAAAACTCTGAATAATTTTTTTTCAATGTTTGTAGTCAGTGGTAATCAAGTCTAGGTGTCTATACTTATCGATTATTTATTCATCATTTTTGTTTTATGGTAATTTTCAATCCTTTTGTGGGGTTTAGTGGTTATCAGGGGATGGCAGCTGTCGAGGCTGTAGGGTCTTTTACAACCTCTCTCTGTTGTCCTCCTTGTTCAACTATAGCTTTCCTTCCTTTTATATTCAAACAATTGCATCTCTTGACCCAGTTGTTCTCTCCCATTCTCTTCACAAGCCCAAACCATCCATCTTGGGCTACCTATATGTAAAACCTTGCCAATATTCTCATACCCAGCAACCCTCTGAACTTTGAACAGGGTTTCATATCTTTCAGGGTTAGTTACTTACTAGCAAGGATTTATTTTAATTTTCTTCTGTTTTATTTGGTACAGTTATTTGAAAGTAAGAATTAATTTTTTATTCTTTAGTACCTTTTCTGGTTACAGTACAGTACCATATTAGTTTTCACTTATCAGCATTAAAATATCCACTAGGAATTGAAACATTCATGGCATAAATATACAATACAGTAATATAATCATATTACCTGCATTATTGATTATTAGTTATATGAAATTTTGGCCAGAGGAAACTGTTAAATCAATCTTTATGAGAATTAGTGCATATTTGTCCATGGCATACAGTACATTTGTTAGAAAATTTACATTTTGTGGAAATTCAAATTTTTTCATGAAGTTGTGGATGACTTCTGTGTTTGCTTGTACATAAGACCCCCAGTCTACATTGTATCACATTGAAATCCTCTAGATTCAAGTGGAATGCCCAAAATTTTGTAATTGTGGTACTTACTGAAAAGTTCTGATGTCCATATCTTATATTTTTAGAATTATAACCAGCCCCTAAATTAGAAAAAAGCATCTGATTATGAAACAATTTGACCTACAGTTACAAACCTGCATGTTAACACTTGACTAATAATTTTCATCTCATAGAATGTAAGATCGAATGAATGATGCTTTTCATCTCCTTAGTGAGGAAGGGAACTAAAGTGAGGTTAGTTATCAAAAGCTAAAACTTAAGTTAATGGGTCAATTTAATGTTAGTATGTTTAGAGTAAATCAGTCAGGCAAGAGATAATGGCAAATGTGTAAACATTGTACTGTATTCATGACCTGGTTTTGTGTGTCGACTCATATCCTTTCCTGGTGGTACGTCCTTGGCGACCACCACATAGTTTCACGTGTGTCCATTCCAGATGTTTCGCAAACGCATGTCCGGGATGAATCAAGGGTCCTTCGGGACCTGGCAACGGATCCCAAAACCCCGGTCCCAGACCACTTACCCGGCACGGGTCCCCAGTCCCGGAGGGACTGTGGGGCCCTTAGCTGAGGAACCGCCATGATTCTCGGGAGTGACTTGTCCCATGTAACGTTGAGAACCTGACCTGTATTGTACCATCTTCATCACTAGTGCCTCACCATCACCATCATTTTCATAATCACTTCTGTGATTCCCTCTAACTTGCAATGCCAACTTCGACTACTGCTCATCCATTTTGCATTAAATTTCTTAACCTGGAAGATTGTTCATGGTACAGTACTAATGAAATAAGCCCTTGTATTGTTTATGTGTGATATACAATGATCTAACCAAACAATTATTATCTTGTAAATACTGTACTGTACTTCAAAACAATGTGAAGCTTTGAATGAAAATGTAACATTAATTCCTTTAAGAATATCCCCGAAGACATGCCCTCCCTCAGTAAAGGTATATATTTTCATTGACAACTATTAAATTAAATTTTACAGGTATTTGAACTTTTGTTTTTCAAAGTTCAAAGGTTGTAGCAATTGTATGAAAGTTTACAGTAATATAAATGCACCATATTGTGTAGTAGTTTAGTTGATTTTTCTCTATGATCTATACACTCTCTGTACCTTTACATCATAATTTCTCATTTCATCACATTTTCATTTTCATAATGAGTAACTTATAAAAATATGGAAAATCTAAGGTTACAGTATATTTAATTGGTTTGAGCAAATTAAGTACAAACATCTCACTGGCTGATACATTTAACTTTGTTTCATTTGCAAATGCTCTTCTTATTTTTAGGTATTTTTTCACTGATAATTATGTGCTTTTCCATAAGAAGTGCATGGACTCATTTATACAGGCACACATTGTCAACTCAGAATTATACAAATTCATCAACAGAATTGAATGAAGATTATTGAATATATAGTTTTAAAGAGCATGTTGTCAAAGGAACTTCACTAATTGTACTGTTTATATTGTGAATGCATGCTTTGGGCACTTTTTTTTTTTTTTACTTTAAAATCAGACAGTGAGAAGTTACCAAGTTACCATTAATCCAAATACTGTGTATAAATAAAGAAAATTTGGAAAGCTCGTGTCTTTAAAAGGAAAAATGGGGAAAGGGAAGGAAATACCAAATAAATACATTATCAAATGGAACGGAGGTGTCAAGCAGGTAGTTGAACATTGAATAAATGGTATAATTTTCTCATGACAGATCGAGCTTCATATCAAGCCTAGGAGGTGCCGTTGCCTCGACGCCACTTGATGTTGTGCGAGTGAGTGTACAAAGAGTCTTGCATAATTTATAAGTGGAGACACTAAAGTCATGTTTACCTGTACAAATCAAGAATTTAATTGTCTTTATATTATTTAAATAGCTATTAGCCTTGTTATTGATGGCTATACAGAAGTTGATTGAAACCGCTTGTATTAGTTTTGTTCATGATGGATGTACATATACTGAATTTGGTTTATGTATGACTTACAGCATTTTCCATTTGTGCTTAAGAGTAAAAAGATAATCATTTTTACAGACAAGAGTGATGAACCAAAGGAAATTGAAATCTCCTGCACAAGTTAGTGGTAACGGGGCAGTGTGTACTTCAAGGATTTATTCAAGCACTCTGGACTGTTTAGTACAGGTAGGTATAATTTCATATTCTCCAGCCTCTTTATATGAGGCCGACATAAATCTAGGAACATTGTTTACTCCTTCGTCACACAGGTTTCTGCTGTTATGTGAATTTCATAGTTTAATTAAATGTCACAGGGAGCTAAAACAGTACTTCAGTATTGTTATATAAGGGTTAGTTTCAGGAAGATTGTTTCAGTGAGCTTTATGATCACATTACAGGGACCCACTTAGTAAATACTCAATTTCTCGCCTGGGGCAGATACTATAGTGTCCGAGTGATACCCAAGCTAAAAAATATTGGTCTAGTAGACAGTTTGAAGACAATTTATTGACTAATCTATTAACATACAGAGAGGCAGGGCATGTAACAAATTCACATTTTAGTGGTTCTTTTTTATTATTGTTTATTCCCCTGATAGTGTTCAAAAGCAGTCAATTTCATTTGTAATTATTCCTTCATTCAAGCATAATGTTGCTTGAAGAATTGAACCAAATATTGTATGACTAAAAACTTTTTCTTCAAAGCTAAGATTTTAAAATAACATTCAGGTTTAGTTGCCTAATGCATACAGGTATGGGACTATTTATCCTGCGTCCCGGTATATGGAACGCTCCAAAAACCGGCTATGTTCTGGAAGAAATTATTTAAATTAGCACCAAAAGTAATTCCTGGGCCAAGTGGGGATATTTTCAACCATTCCCCATAGTGAGCTGTATGTTAAGTTGTGGACTAATAGTTTTTTCAACTCGTAATTTGGGGTAGATTCTGTGTATCTTATTGTCTTCATTTTCTCTCCTTTCTTACATTCATACTCAATCATGCATACAAAAAGTAAAAAAAAAAATAATCATAAGGATTAAAGTATTTTGCAACTAAAAAATTTGGATTGATATGCATCCAGAAAGTGCAAAAAGAAATAATTAACATAAGGGATAAAGTTTTATGAATCTTCAGGTGGCGAGTGTGTAGAAATTGGAGGGTTGCTAAGGCGAGTGAGTATCGAGTGACTGTGATACATTGTGTGCACAAATCTTATCATTTTTGCTTTTTTATGCTTTCATTATTACTACTGTACTGTATACTATTTATATGTTTTTGATGTATATATGCCGATGATTTGAATTAAGTTTTAATGTAATGGCGTACATTTAAGCTACTTTCAACAAGGTACATAGGAGAAGTCGCACCATAACAGCCCCTTGAAAATCCTAGTTGGCAACTCTTTTTTTTTTTTGGCCCCGCCCTATTGGACATCTGGCTTCTAGAATACATAATTATGAGGTCTTTACATGCTGATTAAAGATCTGGGCTCAGAATAAAAAAAACATGGGTAATATGTGTTACTTAACAATCCTTTAAATAATTACACATTTAGAATATTTCAAATGTCATTATGCTGTGCCCAAGTTTTAAATTGAGTTAATATTTAAGCATGCGAGTTTTCACTTAACGGGAAAAAGTCATTAGTTGCCCTAAAAATACCCGACCCCTTACATTATGGCACATGAGGTCATGACAGATTTTGTTCAAATTTCATAGAGGTACTCTTTTACATGATTATGCGTCTTGGTTCAAAACTGGAACATTCAAGTAATTAGTGTTAATTAATGATCATTAAAATATTTAAACCTGTTCAGAATATTTAAAACCTCAATAAGTGTCCATAAGTTTTAAATCCCCTTTATATATATTTTCTTAAGACTAGCATTGAAGCATGTTAATTTTCACTTAATTGAGAAAAGTCATGACACTGTTATGTATGAATCAAGCCACCTCACATACCTGCCAACAATGATTATTGTCACTTGTCATGACTCGTACAACTCTCTATTATAATCCCATTCTCATTGCTGACGTTCTGGTAGAGATTCAATTACCCGGGATGATTTATACGTCCATGGTGTGGGTTTTCTTGTTTATTGCACACACAGTTAACCGCCAGCAATACAGCTTCCCAAAAATATATGTACAGTACTGTACAGACACAAACTTGTTTACTTATGGAATACAAGCGTCCAACAAAATAGAATTGTGGGAAGGCATTCAACATATAAAG
This sequence comes from Homarus americanus, assembly GCF_018991925.1. NCBI lineage: Eukaryota > Metazoa > Arthropoda > Malacostraca > Decapoda > Nephropidae > Homarus > Homarus americanus. The sequence goes on along the minus strand of NW_024726235.1, from coordinate 7,191,286 downwards.
TTATATAAAATGAATAGGTTGCATCATAGCATCCAATCCTACAGACAACATTCCTCTAATGGCAAACCAAGATATTTGAATATACAGTATTACAGACACCCTGAAAATGTCTGATCTTATTACCTTGTATTTCAGCCAGTTACAGAGGGTTTACCATGCATTTTTGGCCTGGCATTCCAAATTACAGAAAAAACCCTATCCAGGAATCCTGGATAAATGGTCTCATACCTGTAGACATTTTAGAGGCATTATTTAAAATGTCAATTATGCTAGGCTTCCGTTGTATACTTTGAGTGAATAGCTTAGTTTATGTACACCACTACCCCTAAGGTTGCAAACTACACACAGCAATGGAAAACTAACTAGCCATTGACAATAAAAATACTTAAAATAATGTTTTTATTTTTTATTTATTTAAAGTTTGGTGCCCTGAAAGTGTGTGGGGGGGGGTGTCATGATTGGCTGCACACACACTGAATACTCCTTAATGTCCCAATTAGTATGTGTGTAAAGTTTCAGTTCTGTAACTGCATCTGTTTTGGAGCTATGGCTGGAACGGAGACAGACGTGACCTTTTATTATTATAGTTGTTTCATAACTGGATAAGTTGTTGGTTGGATGTAATCAAACACATTTTCCATGGTAGCATGTGTGAATCATTGAACCGATGGTTTGTTAACTAAATGCAAGATATAGAATGTAATTTTTTTTTTCTTTCTCCAGACAGTAAAAGCAGAGGGACCCTTAGCCCTGTACAAGGGCTTCATCCCTACATGGCTCAGACTTGGGCCATGGAACATAATCTTCTTTGTTACCTTTGAGCAACTGAAGAAGTTTTATTAAGTTTATCCGTGCTGTACGTCATCTTCTGAATTCAGCTTAATTGACGAACTCATCTGTCTATTCAGAAGATCACCTCAGCATCAAGATCTACCAGGCATTTAATCAGTACTGCATTAAAGGTCCTGTAAAAATTTTCATATTCTTACTGTTTTAAATATAAAATTTTTCGTGATACATGGGACTTCCCAATATTTTTTTCCCCAAATCTAATAAGATTTGATAATCATCACAAATGAATGTTGATATTTGTGAAAAGGAAAAATGTAATGATAAGCAAAGTGCTCCAGTTGGGAAGGCCTTTATTTCCTTACTCTTTTTTTTTTTTTTTTTTTACCTTGGGGCTCAGAGCTGGTTCTTCACATTTATCAAGTTCTTGACAATCTTGGAAGAAACCAACCTGAGAGGATCTCATATTGTTCATGAAGTAAGTCCTATTTCACTTCCATTTGTATATGATGCATTGAGTCATCATCATTTGTGTTTAGTATTATTCTTTGTTATAACCAAAAGTATAAGATGTCAAAAATTTCTGGCATGACCTGTTCATCATTCCTGCAGTGAAAATATTCCATCAGGCTTGAATAAATGCATAATGCATTAATGTGATGAAAGAAATTGTGTAAATTTAGGGATAAAGTGTATATAAAACTAGTTTGATGAAATGAATTGTCAAATTCACAAACAATTGAGTATTTCATATATTACAGTTGTTGTTCTTGGACTATGTGTGGCAATGCCATTTTGAAACCAAAGATCTTGGTGGAGATTAAAGTGGCAGTTATTATATTGTCAACTGTATTTTTTTTAGACAGTGAGCATGGAAATATTTATTACTTGTCAAGTTTTATAGTTATTACACTTAGTACAGTAAATGTATTTTAGTCTTTAAATTTGGCTTATCAATTTTTACATCTTTGAAGTACTCATACTAAAAAAGAATCATTGGCTGTAGAAAGTAAAATGTAGCTCACTCCTAAACTCTGCCATAATTGACTGCAGTTGACAGCATCTCTTACATGATGCTGAAATGATCTATTTTTGTAAGGTGTGGGTGACCTCAAATGCAGATATGGTGCAGTGATTTATTGTGGTACGTAAGCAATTTAATCTTGCAAAAAAGATCTGCCAATAAATATTTACCCAAATTTCAATCTAAAGTTTGAATGTTGTACTTGTGATCTTTAAATATGTAAGACTGTTTGAAATTTGAATGTGAAGTTTGGGGGTTTCCAGTTCTGCCATGTTAAAACATATAAAGACCAGTTTCCTTAAATACATACTGTACTTGTTTGGGAATGAATGAGAGTAGAAAGGTGCAAGTGATACTGAATAACTTATTCTTCCAAATAAAATTTACAAACCTGAAAGCTGTATTCTATTACCTTGAATTTTCACTCCTTTTAACTACTCCACATGGATATCAAGGTCTTTGTTGGTTTGAACATAGTATGCACAGCATAATTGACATCTTAAATATTCAAAATGCATTTAATTATTTGAAGGGTTATTAATTAACACTAATTGCTTGAATCCATGGTGCCTATTGGACTGAAGGTAACCATCAACCTCCTACCCAGAGGTGTTCCAAGTGTCACCACTGGGGCCCTGTGGCCCAAGTATGCACCTCTAACAAGCCGTGGTGTGGTCTCTGCCCACGACAACATGCAACACACAGTTACTCAAAGGGGAACCATTCAACAGAGGTAATAACTGCAAAACAGTTTCTGTATGGCACCCTGGCTGTCCTAGAGCTCCTACACCTCCTCAGAACCCAGACCCGCCACCAAGTCAGGTCACAAGAAACACTGCTGCTGCTAGGGAATAACCTATGGCCTACCCTCCCCACCAAAGCTCCAGGGTCATCACCAGCAGTTAAAGCAAGATCTGCATGGGGCAACACAGATGTATGGACTCTACAGGTAGCTGCCAACATGCACAAAATGAAGAGATCAATGATTTGAAAAATTAAATTAAAGAACTCAAAGGTGAATTTGCAGTTCAAACTGAAAAGAAGTGTCTAGCGTAGGAGGGATGAACTCGCCAGTCCCCCAAAATCCGTTTTCTATGGTTTCATTGTATTATGCACACCTACTACACAAAAATTATCAATATAGAACATAACTGAGGCAATTCTATCGATATTCCATGGCGCTGTGTGATTTCACAGCTCTAAAACTTTGACGTGCGTTTACTCAAAACCATGATTTGGTGAGTTCGTCATTCCTACTCTAGACGCCTCATATGTTAAAGAGCCTCTGCAATGCAATACAGAAACCGCACCACCAGCACAAAAGCAGCAGCAATGGAAAGATTACAATCAAATTGAAAACATTCAAATGTCAGTACCAGATGTGAAAACTCAAGATCCACTAGGAACTCTTTGTCCACGCAGAGGAAAACAATGATACTGGTAACTGTTTTACTGATGCCTCTGGACATAAGCATTGAAGAAGAACAAGCAGAAACAGAAAATGGTAGTAATGTCGAGTGTAACCAAAGTGTGTTAATGTCTGCCACTGAAACAGAACAACTGGTGAGGAGTACATGCTCCAGAAATGTTTCTTAAAAAGTTAAAAAGCTTCCTGCCTGTAGAGGGACAGGCAGCAAGGAAAGAAAGCATCATACAGTGCCTTCAGCTTCTTTCCAAATAATGGCCAGTATTAATACCAGACAAAGATAGAGGTGAAGGTGATGAGTTGGACATAGATATTGTGGGCCTGCAAGAGTCTCACACCTAATGGTACGCCCCACCCAGTCTGCCCCAATTATGTGCATTTTGATACTAGTTTTACTCACACATGTTTGATGTATGTTAAGAAGTCACTACCATGGTATCATTATTCACTTGGGTAACTCACCATGCTAAATGCATTTGCTCCATCAGATCAGCTTCAATACACAGATCTCTCAGACTTTGTACACATTGAACCCACTGTCCTAATTGGTGACCTGAATACTAGACAAGAAATTAGGTGACCCCACCACTAAAACCAATGGTAGGAGACATTGCATTTCTCAGCACACATGAAGCTGCTCAAATTATAGGTAATATTGAACCAAGACACACACACACACACACACACATATGGCAGGGCTCTTAGACTAGTGTATTGGCTTTAATCTATCATACACAACTCATTGCTCTGATGTTGTCACTAATCTTATACCCAATCCAAGATAGTATACATGTTGCCAATGCCACCCCCACTGGCGGAAAACTCAACAGAAGTAGATTCGCAGTCAAGCACGAACATGAAAACCATTTCATAGAATTCATTCATGACTGGTACAAGGATTACAAGCCTGACAACTACTAAAGTCTCCATGACAATCTGATAGATAGGATTTATACATACTTCACCAACAATGCCTCCACCGAAAAATGGAAAAAATGTGATTAGCATCATAAGAAAATAAGGAGTCTGCAATAGGCTGGATGACCTGTGCATGGCAGCTCTTGTCGAGAGTTACAACCACACACTATCATCCATGAATCTATCTAGCCTCCTTTTAAAACTTTCCAGCATTCCAGCACTTACTACAAAGTTGCTAAGCTTGTTCCACTCGTCCACCACCCTATTTGTGAACCAGTTCCCCCCTATCTTCCTCCTAAACCTAAACTTATCCAACTTAAATCCGTTGCTTCGAGTCCTATCCTGCTCGGATATTATAAGAACTTTATCTAAATCTCCTTTATTGATTCCTTTCACCCACTTAAATACTTCCATCATATCTCCCCACACTCTTAATCTTTCTAGGGAATGCATGTTTAGTTTCTTTAATCTATCTTGATATGGAAGGTTTCTAAGTCCCAAAATCATTTTCGTCATTCTTCGCTGCACTGACTCCAGTGAATTGATATCCATTCAATGGAAGCAGGCAACACAGCAGTGCTATAATGACCCCAAACTGACAAAACTCAGGGCTAGAGTTAGGAGGGTGTCATCAAGGAATGTGTAGATGAACTCAGACAAATGCATGGGAAACCTAAGTCAACAGCCTGAACCAACACAATTCCCTCAGCAAAGCTTGGAAAGCTAAAAACAGTAGACATGTCTCCCATCCAAACGCGCTGCAAAAATTGAATGAGCTAATAACAAAGTGAGCTCTTGTCTCTAGCTATGACATGTTACCAACAAGGACTTGAGAACTACTTGATGCAAAGTCTGTAGAGAGAAGTAATCTCATTAACTTTATGCTGGACAAACAGCACAATGAGTGTGATGTTCCATATACTGAATGGGAGCTTGAAGCCACCCTCACTTCTAAGGTGTGTGCTGGGCAATCCATTATTGGCATTGTACAATATGAGTCCTGCCAAAGACCAACTACCCAGATCATGGACCAACAGTATTGTTGTACTGTACCAATACCGAAACCAGGCCAGCCTGATACATTTTGTCCCATATCACTAAGCAGCTGCCTGTGTAAAACCTTTGAGAGGATGGTTCTTGGCAGATTTTTATATAATCAGAGAACATGTCTTCTAACGTAAGTGGCTTCACCCATGGTAAAAGTCTACATAATTGCATTACCACATTCCTAACTGTGCATGGGGATGAAAGGCACAGATACATCACATTTCTTGACCTAAAAGCTGCATTTGATATTACCAATAGGCAACTTATATTGTATGAACTCGCCAAAATGGATATAGGAGGTCGGCTGTTACACTGGGTAAGTAGTTACCTCACTAACAGAAGGGCTGCAGCACTGTTTCAGGGTTACAAAAGAAGTTAAAGATATGCAACTTGGAATCCCCACGGTGGAATACTTAGTCCCACTTTGTTGCATTATTAAATTCAATACCAGACAACCTCAGCAATATCACAATCAGCTATGCCGATGATATTCTTGTACCTGTACATACTAAAACTTATCGTGAAATGCAAACCATCCTGAACAATGTACAAACAACCTATGAGGACCTCGGTCTTATTATCTCCACTGAGAAAACTAAGGTGTTTAACAAACAAGTTGGTCACCGCAAAGGTGGCCCCGTCAAGTTCAAGAGAGGTATCTTGGTGTCTCCGTTCCTTGTACCTTACCTGCCATACAACAGCTAACCCGCCAATGTATTGACAGACGGAAATGTTTTAGAAGTGGAGAGGGGTACAGCCTACATTATGGTGCTATATTAGAATTGTTAAAACAATTCACCTAGGCTATATAAGACCTCTGGAAGATTATCATGCACCAGCCCTGGTCCTTCATGACAGAAAAGGCATTGACAAGCTCGAAGAAATGTAAAACAAAGCCCTCAGAATTATCCAAGGCTGTCCCATGAGCACTAAAGTACTTAATACAGGTTGTACCTCTCTAGTCCGGCAACCTCGGGACCTGACCGGTGCCGGACCATGGAAATTTCCAGACCATGGAAATTCACCCTTTTCCTGGATAGATAGTGACTGTGCTTATGCTTGGAAGCACTAGCACCACTTTCTCTGCTTCATGGTCTCTTTGAAGACATATTGAAGGGTTAAATGTCGTACAGTAGCTTCTCAAATTTCGCGAGTTTTTAATTCGACGTTTTTTATTTGAACACAAAAAACAAAATTTAAAATTTTGACGGCGGAAACTCGAATTTCAACGGGTTTGAACGGCCCGCCAACGTTCAGACGACGTGCACAATCATGTAAACAGCGTCATTTCTCGTATGTACAAAAGATTCATTATTGTTTATTACTGAATGTCTTTTTTATTGAATTAATGTTTATGTGTGCAAAATGGGCAATACAATTCATTAATAATACGTAGAATATTAAAACACACAAGGAAATGAGACAGCATTGTTTTCGTTGATTACAAAACCAGTGACTGACTGGTTCTACATATAAAACAAGAAAATAAGACCCTGGTTGTAGCTGTCGTAAAATTAATGTGGTTGTTTTAAGTAATGTTATTTAATGTTAATAAATGGAACAATAGAAGTAGCTAACGATAATGGTAAAGAAAAAAAAGAGAGATCGCGTATGTAAGTGCGCACATGTGTAAACATATCGTCATTACTCTATACAGTGTAGTGGATTTCTCCCCTACAAACGCTGTTTGTCGCTGCCTAGCCGACCCCACCAATTCCCCAGTGTATGCCTCGTGGTCTGGGTCAACCAGCGCCGCCATACATCACGGAGCGGGGGTCAACTGCTAAGCCACGCCTACCCCCGCTATTTAAGACCTGACCTCGTGGTGATCTCTCTCTTTCTACCTACAGCCGCAGCCAGCAACACCTCCTCCTCCGCCGCTGCCTGGCGGCCCTCGCTCCTCCTCCGCCTGCCTGGCGGTCCTCGCTCCCGCCTGCGAGCATGGCGACCCACAAGCTGTCCTCCTCTGAGCGTCCTCGCCAACCAGCTCTCTCTACATCACGCTTGTAACCATGCTGCCTTCCCAGCACCAAGCTGCATTGTACATCCAATACAACATGTATATAGAGAGCACATTGTGAGTTTCCTTTCTCCATTCCATCCTGAGTGTGAACCAAATATCCTGAACCCCACAACAGTATAAGAATATGAAAGCAACACTAATTTACCGTTCATATATATTTTAATTAATGTTTCTGATTTTTTTATTGAATTAATGTTTGTGTGTGCAAAATGAACAATACAATTCATTAACAATACGTGGAATATTAACACGAGGAGACGAGACGGCTGCCGGCATTGTTTTCGTTAATGCTTACAAAACCAGTGACATTGGTTCTACATATAAAACTGAAGAAAACAAGACCCTGATTGTAGCTGTAGTAAAATTAATGTAAAATAATTAATATGCTTGTTTGAAGTAATGTTATTTAATGTAATAAATGGAAAAATATAAGTAGCTAACCATTAATGGTAAAGAAAAAAGTGAGACTGCGCATATGTAAGTGCCCACATGTGAAAACATATCGTCATTACTCTACATAAGAATATGAAAGCAACACTTATTTACTGCTCATATATATTGAAGGGTTAAATGTTGTACTCTGTATAGACAAGTAGAGAGAGAGAGAGCAGCTGAACTGCCGGATGAAAACAAACCTTAATTTCCCGCGGCTTTGTTGTCGTTTTGTTTTTTTATGGGGATTAGCCCACCCGGGCATAGGTCAATGACCCACATTGGGGCCTGAGGGGCAAAAATTTATTACTCCTTTAATAATAATAATAATGCAGATAAAAAAAGAAGAAAAAAAAAAAAAAAAAAAGCTGCCTATCTCCTTATTGGACAAACTAAAATCGTTCCGAACCACAGGTACAACCTGTATGAGAAATGAACTTGGTACAGCCCAGCAGAGTTGCCAACTCGGATTTTCAAATGTCAATAACACTTTAAACTCTACTGTGGTGGAATTCTCTACAAACGCTGTTTTGTGCTGCCCTAGCCGACCCCAATTCCCCAGTGTATGCCTCGTGGTCTGGTCAACCAGCGCCGCCATACACCACAGGCGAGGTCAACTGCTAAGCCACGCCTACCCCGCTATTTAAGACCTGACCTCGTGGTGATCTGCCTCTCTTTCTACCTACACCAACCAGCCAGCAACACCTCCGCCTGCCTGGCGGCCTTCCCTCGCTCCTCCGCCTGCCTGGCGTCCTCTCTCCGGTGGCGGCATGGCGACCCACAAGCTGTCCTTCTCTGGGCGTCCTCACCAACGGCTCTCTCTACATCACGCTTGTAACCATGCTGCCTTCCCAGCACCAAGCTGCATTGTACATCAATACAACATGTATATAGAAACACATTGTGAGTTTCCTTTCTCCATCCCATCCTGAGTGTGAACCAAACATCTCATACCCCACAAATGGTGACTCCCGGAGATTCTCACTCACACAGGATGGAGGAGAAACTGATCACGCTCCCAGTCTTCAAGCAACATGGAAGACTGGCTTATCCCCACAGAAGCAGCTCTCATCCTCTACAACTACTGTCTCTACCACAGGTTAGACACCCTAGAGCAGCACTGTTTCTCCTAGCAGACATCAGCTCCTTTTCCTGCCAAGCACCACGTCCTACGACCCCAGCACACCACCCGTCCTCAGACGCCGACCCGGCCCAGCAGCCCTGCCGCCTGATCGGCCTCTGTTCCTAGTGCGGACCCACACACCCCTCTTTTCTCCCTCAGGTACTCCCTACTAATGTCCTGCACCCTGCTGCTGTGGACCCAGCTGCTGTCACGAGCCCTCATCCGCTTCTGCTGACGCGGCCCCTGCTCTGACCCAGGCCCACACCCCCAGCAGGCGCATCTGACGACTCTGTACCTGCCGTGAGGGAAGCACAACATCATCGCCTCCACACACCCTTATTCTCCCTCTCTACTCCCACAGATATTGTGTATCTAGACAGTTGTCCCCAGCGACCGGCTCATCCACGCCATCGCCGTTGTCTCACATGAGGCATGCACCGCCGTTCTGCCTCACATGTGCTATGCAACCCTGCAGACAACAAGTCTCCTACACCGCTGGAGGGAGTGTAGTGGAATTCTCCTACAAACGCTGTTTGTGGCTGCCCAGCCGACCCCCAATTCCCCAGTGTATGCCTCGTGGTCTGGGTCAACCAGCGCCGCCACCACCCGCAGGCGGGTCAACTGCTAGCCACGCCTACCCCGCTATTTAAGACCTGACCTCGTGGTGATCTGCCTCTCTTTCTACCTACACCAACCAGCCAGCAACACCTCCGCCTGCCTGGCGGCCTTCCCTCGCTCCTCCGCCTGCCTGGCGGTCCTCTCTCCGCTGGCGAGCATGGCGACCCTAGCTGTCCTTCTCTGGCGTCCTCACCAGCACGGCTCTCTCTACATCACGCTTGTAACCATGCTGCCTTCCCAGCACCAATGCGTGTACATCAATACAACATGTATATAGAGACACATTGTGAGTTTCCTTTCTCCATCCCATCCTGAGTGTGAACCAAACAATCTCATACCCACTACGTATTTAGTTTTTAT
>NW_024726235.1:7172252-7181426 GCF_018991925.1 Homarus americanus | reverse complement strand
ACAGGACGGCTACAACATGTAATATTCGTCGTCAGGTAGCGAGACACAAGGACGGCTACAATAACATGTAATATCGTCACACGAGCAACGAGACACTAGGACAGCTACATAACATGTAATATTCGTACGATCAGGCAGCGGACAAGGACGGCTACAATAACATGTAATATTCGTGCAAGGCAGCGAGACAACGACGGCTACAATAACATATAATATTCGTAATCAGGCCAGCGAACCTGAGACGGCTACAATAACATGTAATATCCGTACGCCAGGCAGCGAGACATAACGACGGCTACAACATGTAATATCTGTACGTCAGGCAGCGAGACACAAGGACGGCTACAATAACATGTAATATTCTCGTCAGAGTAGCGAGACACAAAGACGGCTACAATAGCATGTAATATCATGCGCCAGGCAACCAAAACAGGGCGGCTAATAACATGTAATATTCGTACGTCGAGCAGCAGACACAAGGACAGCACAATAACATGTAATATTCGTACGCCAAGCAGCAAGACACAACAGCAGCTACAACATGTAATATTCGTACGTCAGGCAGCGAGACACAAGGACGGCTACAATAACATGTAATATCTGCACGCCAGGCAGCGAGACACAACGACGGCTACAATAACATAATATTCGTCACGCCAGGCAGCGAACCAGGACGGCTACAATAACATGTTATATTCGTCGTCAGACAGCGAAAGCAGGGCACATAACATGTAATATTCCCGTCGAACAAGCAGACACAAGGACGCTACAATAACATGTAATATCTGGTACGCCAGGCAGCGAGACACAAGGACGGCTACAATAACATGTAATATTCGTACGCCAGGCAGCAGACACAACGACGCTACAATAACATGTAATATTCGTACGCCAGGCAGCGAGACACAAGGACCGCTACAATAACATGTAATATTCGTACCGGCAGCGCAGACACAAGGACGGCTACAATAACATGTAATATTCGTACGTCAGGCAGCGAGACGCAACGACGGCTACAATAACATGTAATATCTGCACGCCAGGCAGCGAGACGCAAGGACGGCTACAATAACATGTAATATTCGTACCAGGCAGCGAGACGCAACGACGGCTACAATAACATGTAATATCCGTACGCCAGGCAGCGCAGACACAACGACGGCTACAATAACATGTAATATCTGTACGTCAGGCAGCGAGACGCAACGACGGCTACAATAACATGTAATATTCAGACGGCCAGACAGCCAGACACGGCGATTGCTACAATAACATGTAACATTCACACAGGCAGCGAGACACAAGGACGGCTACAACATGTAATATTCGTACGTCAGACAGCAGACAAGGACGGCTACAACATTGTAATATCTGCACGCCAGGCAGCGAGACGCAACGACGGCTACAATAATGTAATATCCGCACGCCAGGACAGCCAGACGCAACGACGGCTACAATAACATGTAATATCTGCACGCCAGACAGCGAGAGACGCAACGACGGCCACAATAACATGTAATATTCGCACGCCAGACAGCGAGACACAACGATCGCTACAATAACATGTAATATTCATACGCCAGGCAGAGTAGACGCAACGACGGCTACAATAACATGTAATATCTGCACGCCAGACAAAGCAGACGCAACGACCGCCACAATACATGTAATATTAATGCGCCAGGCAACAGACGAACGACGGCTACAATAACATGTAATATTCATACGTCAGGCAGCGAGACGCAACGACGGCTACAATAACATGTAATATCTGCACGCCAGACAGCGAGACACAAGGACGGCATGTAATATCTGCACGCCAGGCAGCGAGACGCAACGACGCCACAATAACATGTAATATCTGTACGTCAGACAGCGAGACGCAACGACGGCTACAATAACATGTAATATTCATACGTCAGGCAGTGAGATGCAATTACTGCTACAATAACATGTAATATTCGTACGTCAGACAGCGAGACACAAGGACGGCTACAATAACATGTAATATTCGTACGTCAGACAGCGAGACGCAACGACGGCTACAATAACATGTAATATTCGTACGTCAGGCAGCGAGACACAAGGACGGCTACAATAACATGTAATATTCGTACGCCAGGCAGCGAGACACAACGACGGCTACAATAACATTTAATATTCGTACGTCAGGCAGCGAGACACAAGGACGGCTACAATAACATGTAATATTCGTACGCCAGGCAGCGAGACGCAAGGATTGGCTAAGGCAATAACATGTAATATTTGTACGTCAGGCAGTGAGATGCAATTTCTGCTACAATAACATGTATATTTGTACGTCAGGCAGCGAGACGCAACGACGGCTACAGTAACATGTAATGTTTGTACGCCAGGCAGCGAGACGCAATGAAGGCTACAATAACATGTAATATTCGTACGTCAGGCAGCGAGACACAAGGACGGCTACAATAACATGTAATATTCGTACGTCAGGCAGCGAGACACAAGGACGGCTACAATAACATGTAATATTCGTACGTCAGGCAGCGAGACACAAGGACGGCTATGGTCGAGGAAGCTGCCTGAACTAGTGGGATATATTTCTTATAATATATACAGAAGACTTTCCCCAGGAGGATGTTAATATTATACATGTATACCGTATTCTTGAGACTCATATTACGTTTACAGCGGCCAATTATACGCTTTGTCTCTATCAAAAGGTTTAATTCACTCCACCAATCAGAAGCTTCTGTAGTCTCTAATGATCTATGCTTGTTGTCGATGTACGCTTCTCCTGGTTTCTCTCTGTTCTATCTTCCTGTCATAATAATAATAATAATAATAATAATAATAATAATAATAATAATAATAATAATCAGAGTATCATCCTTATATCTGAGGGTTGGCGGCCACAGTCCTCCACTCTAAACGTTCTCGGGCTGCTCTTACCAATCTATTATGAAGCCCGACCGATGCTCCAACCCTTTACTCGATCTCCCGACTCGGAGTTCCGGACCCTGAGTCATGGATCGTGGATTCATGGGATGGTTCTTAGCTTGGGCTCATGGTTAGATATTCCGGAGCCCCGTATCTGTGTTGTTCAGATCTCGAACGGAGGTCAATGAAGCAGTACATTAGGAAGGAAGGCAGAGTGTTCCTGGACGGACGAGGGTGTGGAGCTGGTGCCTGATGGGCGTTGGTCGGCGGAGTCGGTTGTGGTTGATGCAAATTGTGTTACTTTGGCTTAGAATGTAATGTAAGTTTGCAATATTTATGTTCCCTTGTATATGGTAGGCTTGTGGTGATTGTTAGTGTATCGTTGGGTATTTATGTGCCCATGTATGTTGTATAAGTGTGGCGAAGGATCAATATGGTAAACATGATCTTGAATTTAAGTGAACAACCCGTTTGAGTCTGTGGGATCTGTTCACCGCCCGGGTCCTGGTAAGGTGTCTAGCTCAGGGACAACAGCTCGTAACACAAGCCTTCAAGGTTTTGTATCTCTCTGTGGACTCGGTTTATAATTTCATTCACCCATCCTAGTCTCTGCCTTTCCCTGGCCCTCCTACCCTCAAATCTGCCTATTATTATTTATGTTATTATCCCTAATTATATGACCAAAGTATCGATTTTTCCAGTTTCTGTACATTTCAGGTATTTTTCTTGCAGTTTTGGCTAATCTTAGTACGTCTTTATTTGTTTTCCCGTCAGTGTAACTTATTCTTGGCATTCACCTATAACATCACATTTCAAAGGCCTCCAACCTCTTTCTGGTGTCTGCTAAAAGTGTCCATGCTTCTGACCCATACACCAGTCCTTGCCATATATAACCTTTCAGTAGCCTTTATGACAAACTAATGCTGAATAAATAAAGGAAATAATAGTCATATGTTCGGTATTTGATTTATGAGAGAGCATTGGTCTGTGAATTATGGATCACAACACATTCGGAAAGTATACATTACTGACAGGGTCCTAATGTGGTGTTAAAACTATTGATATGTGGATCAATTAATGAGAAATTGCTTTTAAATTAATGAATAAATAGTTAATACATTTTTTACTCGTTTTGTAAAGGAATGTACAGTCGGGGTCAAAAGTCTTGAACACTTGACAGTATTTGGCATGTAAAGTACCCGAAGATCTTAGGTATTAAGGAGAGTTTTATCCTATTTTGTGGTTCAGGCATAATATGTGATGACAAGTAGTGTTATTAGTATATCCCAATCATATATGTATAACTCAGAAGTAGATGCCAGATATTGTTAAGTGTTTAAGGCTTTTGACCCCGACTGTACAAGGTGTTTACAAAGTCTATTGATGTGTACAGTATGTTTACAGAGTCCGTTTAGAACGTTTGCCATCCAAAACATAGGTACGTACTTTATTATTTTATACACGTTCATATATTCCTTATAATGTTAGGTGTTTATAGGAAATTCTACGAGAAAAACATAGGAATATATATTTTTAAAAAGTCAATTGAGTAGATGACAGTAACAGAAAAACATTGTTGACTAGTTAGCGAATTATAGTCAATGAAGCAGTTAGCGGAAAAAGTAATTGAACATTTAAACAGTTAGCGAGAAAATAGCCAAGACATTTGACCAGTTAGCGACAAAGCAGTGTAAAGAATTTAGCGAGTAAATAACGAAAATTTAAACAATTAGCGAGAAATAACCAAAACATCTCGGCAGTTAACGAGAGAGTGACGTAAAGGTTATAATGTAGATGGATGAGTGGATGTCCAAGTGTTATATAAAGTGCTGTGTTGTTTCTTATCACCGGCCAGATTTAACACGACCATAGGGGTTTATAGACACTTTAAATTTCTCTCGGGAGGAGTTAAGGAAGTGAGCCAGGGAGGTAAACATGTTTTTTTTAGTGTGGGTGTGGAGGGGGGGGGTAAGGGGGGTGTGTGGGGAGGGGGGTGGGGAGGTAGGGGTGGTGGGAGGTAGGGGTGTGGTGGGGGTGAGGAGGAGGTGGGAGTGGAGAGTGATGGTGGGGAGGTATATTGTGGGTGTGTGGGGTAGAGGGGTGGTGGGGTGGAGAGGGAGGTGGGAGGGATATATGGTGGGGGGTAGGTATGTTAGGGGTGTGTGGGGTGGTAGGGGTGTGGGGTGTGGGGTGTGGTGAGGGGAGGAGGTGGGAGTGGGATATATGGTGGGGTAGGGTATGTTGTGGGGTGTGTGGGGTGGTAGGGGTGTGGTGGGGTGGTGAGGGAGGAGGTGGAGGGATATATGGTGGGGGTAGGTATGTTAGGGGTGTGTGGGGTAGGGGTGTGGTGGGGGGAGGAGGAGGTGGAGGGATATATGGTGGGGGTAGGTATGTTGTGGGGTGTGGTGTGGGGTGGTGAGGAGGAGGTGGAGTGGATATATCGTGGGGTGGGTATGTTGCGGGTGTGTGGGGTGGTAGGGTGTGGTGTGGGGTGGTGAGGAGGAGGTGGAGTGGATATATGGTGGGGTGGGTATGTTGTGGGTATTATGGGGGTAAGGTGGTGTAGATACATGTTCCCTCCAACCTCCCACCTCAACCTCCCACCTCCCACTAATTCTATTACCTCCTCTCTCATTCTAAAGGCTTAATGTACCTTACCTTACCGCTCAGTCTAATTAAAAACAACGAATTACATTAAGTTTATTTATTTTTTTGTTATATCAGAAGACGAGGGAAATATTGCCATTGTTTTCATTCGGTTACTAAATTCTCGTGAACTTATTTTTTTTTGTCATTCGGTCTTCACAAAACATTCTTATTCTGTCGTAATTGTAAATATTATTATTCGGTCAAGAAACATCAGTAAATATTTTTCTTTTGTCACAGAATATTAGTATACGTTGTCATTCAGTTATGTTGATGGTTATTTAGCATTCATTTAGTCAGGCATTATCAGTCGGGAGTATAATCGTTAATAAACAGTGTCAACAGTCAACAAACATTAATTAACTTTGTCAATTAGTTAATAAACATTATCAGTGAGGACTATAAACACACTAGAGAGAGAGAGAGAGAGAGAGAGAGAGAGAGAGAGAGGTGTTGTGTTAAAGCAAGCCTCACGTCTGCCCAGGTAACGGACGGCCCCAGAGAGGGTCATCTTGAGGGGGATTTCCCGTGGAGGAGCGACAGGTGTGACTGAGGCGAGAGATGAAGAGATTTACTCGAGAATTGGCGGGAAGCTTGTGTGAGTTAGAGGAATTAAGACTTGTTATTAGGGGAGTGTAGTGACTCGTTATTGTGTTATCATGACGTGTTATTTTGTTATTATGGGGCGTTATTTTGTTATCATGGTTGTGTAGGGACGTGTTATTTTGTTATCATGGTAGTGTCGGACGTGTTATTTTGTTATCATGGTAGTGTAGGGACGTGTTATTTTGTTATCATGGGAGTGTAGTGATCCATTCGCCATTTTATCTTATATAGATAGTTTATGTATTTCTTAATGGTTTGTTCTATCCCGACCCGACCCGACCCGACCCGACCCAACCCGACCCGACCCGACCTGACCTAAACCGACCTGACCTGAATCTGACCTGACCTGACCTGACCTGACCCAACCTAACCCAATCCAATCCTAACCCAACCAACCCAACCTTCGAGTACATATTGTAGTTAGGTTGTGAAAGAGGAACACAGATGCCTCTACTAACTCATACTAAATCCACCTCTTCTCTTCCCCCTCTTCCCCCTCTCCTCTTCCCACCTCTCTTCCTCTCCCACCTCCTCCCTCCCACAATTCTGACGATGAACACTTCTGGCAAGGTGTCGCCTCCACTCCCGCTTCTCACTTGTTAGTTACCGCCTCATTATATGTTTTTAACCTCCATCATATTTTTCCTCGTTTGTGTGATAAAAAAAATGGAAGAGGAAGAGTAGTCATATTAGCTAGTTATATATTTTCTTAATCTACTTTAGTTTCCCCTTATATATTATTACTATTTTCTTTCTTATATTCTCCCTCATATATATATATATTATTTGGTTTATCATTGTTTACATTTTATTTACGTATTTGTTTGTTTATCTTGTTTATTATATACAATAATGAACAAAACTAAACAAGAGGAACAAATGTGAAAATAACTCTATATCGACATTTATTTTTATATTTCCCTCTCACTTGTACCTATTCCTTATTCCTTGTTTATCATTTTTACACTTATTATCGTATTTCTTATTTATCCTGTTTACTATATACAACAATAAAAACAAAAACAAAATAACAAATGTAAAAAAAAAAACTATTTTCCCAGACTAAATAAACTAAACACCAACGCATTAACCAGCTCGCTAAACAACTGGGTATAGCTTAACAACCAGCTCGCTAAACAACTGGGTATAGCTTAACAACCAGCTCGCTAAACAACTGGGTATATAGCTTAACAACCAGCTCATAAACAACTGGGTATAGCTTAACCAGCCTGCCAAACAACTGGGTAGCTTAACCAGCTCGCTAAACAACTGGGTATAACTTAACAACCAGCTCGCTAAACAACTGGTATAGCTAACAACCAGCTGCTAAACAACTGGGTATAAGTTAACAAACCAGCTCGCCAAACAACTGCAGTCTTAACAAATCAGCTCGCTAAAAACAACTGGGTATAACTTAACAACCAGCTCGCTAAACAACTGGGTATAACTTAACAACCAGCTTCGCTAAAACAACTGGGTATAGCTTTTAACAACCAGCTCGCTAAACAACTGGGTATAACTTAACAACCAGCTCGCTAAACAACTGGGTATAGCTTAACAACCAGCTCGCTAAACAACTGGGTATAACTTAACAACCAGCTCGCTAAACAACTGGGTATAGCTTAACAACCAGCTCGCTAAACAACTGGGTATAACTTAACAACCAGCTCGCTAAACAACTGGGTATAACTTAACAACCAGCTCGCTAAACAACTGGGTATAACTTAACAATATATTCGATACACTAAAACAAATAAAGTTGTTGAGAGAGACTAACGCTAAACGCCCTTCATCTCCTGTAGGCGTGGTGAGTCGTGAGTGTCAGTCCATTATTTAATACTCTCACACATCCGGGAACTTCCGCTTAGTAACACCAGGTACCATTACGACCCAGCTGGAGTGTATGATGTAAACAAACGAACGCTCTGTTGGTCTAGTATTGTGGATGGATGGATGGATAAATAGATATATAGATTGATAACCTAACCTAACCATAGTGTAAGTTTATGCCCATCATTGTAGTTGGTTATCATACACGCGACGAAGGTCATATCTCGGTGCGGTGGCTGAGTGGTTATCTAACTGATTGTTGTCTGGTTGTCCATTACTCGAATCCCTGTGAAGAAGGAAATAGCTGACTGGTTTCCCGTGTTAGCCAGTAAACATATACACATACACTGAAACACACACACACACACACACACACACACAAATGAGGTATTATCCATCTTGTTTTGACCTCTGTGTTACGTGACGTCAGATTCACTTGGGAGAACTTATGAGTGTTGACTCAAGAGAACGACCTTAAGTTGACTCGTTAAGGTTCCATATTTTATCAAACAAACCTAATTCCAGTAAAGGTCACGTTGTCAGGTCACAGTCTGTTCATTATTTCATTACTTCAAGGCTTTATGTCATGTTATTATTGCCAAGTCAACTCAACACTGTCATGGCGAAGTGTGTGTGGTGGTGGTAGTGATGGTAGCGGTAGTAGTAGTGGTTGTAGTGGTGGTGGTGGGGAGTGGTAGTGATGGTAGCGGTAGTAGTGGTAGTGGTGGTGGTGGTAGTGATGGGGGTGGTAGTGATGGTAGCGGTAGTAGTGGTGGTGGTGGTGGTGGTGGTGGTGCTTCTGTTGAATTTAATAGCACTTTGAATATCTTACCTCGCAATCCGGTTACAATTTTTTAAAGCCATGTAATTAAATTTGTATCTTTCTCACCTGAGCCACGTGTTTCATTCAGGTGTGTATTAGTGTGAGTTTCAGGTGTGTATTAGTGTGAGTTTCAGATGTGTATTAGTGTGAGTTTCAGGTGTGTATTAGTGTGAGTTTCAGGTGTGTATTAGTGTGAGTTTCAGGTGTGTATTAGTGTGAGTTTCAGGTGTGTATTAGTGTGAGTTTCAGGTGTGTATTAGTGTGAGTTTCAGGTGTGTATTAGTGTGAGTTTCAGGTGTGTATTAGTGTGAGTTTCAGGTGTGTATTAGTGTGAGTTTCAGGTGTGT
>NW_024726235.1:7137252-7169752 GCF_018991925.1 Homarus americanus | reverse complement strand
TCATTCACTCTCAGGGTTTGGTCCAATTAGTTCATTACCAGCAACTTACTTCTCGTCTCTCCCGTGTGTGTGTGTGTGTGTGTGTGTGTGTGTGTGTGTGTGTGTGTAATCTGACCCACCACTACACGTAGGTCTTCGTTGTGGGAAGCGGCCCTGGAACCACTGCGTTTTAGTCTCTGCTTTTCATACAATTACCGTTCTGGATTGTGTGTGTGTGTGGTCCCCTTTCCCCCTTGAGGTCCCGATGTCACACACACACACACACACACACACTAACTGACTGACTGACCGCAGATAACGACGGTGGCGGTGACGGTGGTGATGGGGCGGGAGGAGGAGGGGGTGTGTGTGTGGGGCTCCTGCAGCAGACAGCCCGTGACGAGGACCACCCGTAAATTAGACCTTCCAAATTCCCTTACCGAGGCTTCGAAAGAATCACAGAGCCCCGAGAGATAACGAGATTTGGGGCTGTGTGTGTGTGTGTGTGTGTGTGTGTGTGTGTGTGTGTGTGTGTGTGTGTGTGAGAGGTTTCTAATGCTATATTATATGATTCAGTTTTATACGGCGTTATAATGGGCACGGCAGAGGTGAGGCCAAGTGAAGAAAAAATTGACTCGATGTTTTTTGGGGAGGGTGGGATTGGTAGGTCAGGTAGTCAGTTAATATATTTAATTTTTATTATTCTGTTCTTTAGTTCGTATTGTAGGGTTTTTTATTCTTTCTTACTATTTTGTGCACCTGTAGTTAACTGTCTTCCATAGTGGCATCTGTTATGTTACTTTTATAATGTTATGCTTTATAATGTCCTTTTCTTTGGTCGGGCTTCAACAACTAGACTCCCCCCTCCTCCCCTCCCCCTCCACCCTTCTTATCCTCCCCCTCCCTCCCTTCTTATCCACCTCCCTCCTTCTTCTTCCCCCCCTCCCTCCCCTTCGCCGTGTGTACGTTTTTCTATAAGTTGAAACAGGTGTTCATGTGTGCGCCCCGCCAAGAGCAAGTTTAATTAGTTGTTATCCCTTCCTCACGACGCTCCGCTGTTGTATAGACATAGAGGTTAAAAGTTAATCTCAACTCTAAATTGGCGGCTGCAGGACTTGGTGGGTGTTAGGCTGAGGAAGACGCCAGATTTCTATTGTTAAACAGTCAATTATTAATCTTTTTTTCCTGTTTGATAAAGATTTAACTTGTCATCTGCATGTATTTTAATTATAAGAAGTTTGTGAAAAGTTAAGATTAATTTTTTAAAGTGTTTCTGTATGTAATTTTTTATTTATTTATTTTTTTTATTAGTTTAATTAATTTTTTTACGAACATGGCGTAAATTGTCTGTCTAGATCTGATGGATATTTCTTATAAAATTCTGAATAAAATGAATGTGAAATATTTGATCATCTATTATTTAGACACACACACACATAAGAACATGAGAACATAAGAATGGAGGAAACTGCAGCGGGCCTATTGGCCCATACTGGGCAGTCCCGTTTACACCCAACCCCTATTGCTCATATGAGCATCCAACCTATGTTTGAAGCTATTCAGCGTATTCGAGTTAATGATGATATTTGGTAACTTGTTCCATTCATCCACTACTCTGTTTCCAAACCAGTGTTTACCTATTTCACGCCTGAATCTAAATTTGTCTAATTTAAAACCATTGTTACGAGTTCGCTCCTGATTGGATAGTTTGAGTACCTTTGTAATGTCCCCTTTGTTTAGCCCTGACTTCCATTTATACACCTCTATCATGTCGCCCCTCGCTCTACGTCTCTCGAGGGAGTGCAAATTAAGATGCTTTAACCTGTCTCTATGCTCAAGGTTCCTAATGCCCGGGATTAGTCTTGCCATTCTCCTCTGAATTCTTTCCAAGGATTCTATATCCATTCTGTAATACGGTGACCAGAACTGAACTGCGTAATCCAGGTGTGGTCTCACAAGAGCAAGATACAGTTTTAGGATGACCTCGCTAGTCTTGTAACTAACACTCCTTTCTATGAACCCAAGTACTTTATTAGCCTTGTTGACGAGCAAAAACACATTTACTTGGCTTAAGGTTCCTACTTATCATTACTCCTAAATCTCTCTCGCAATCGGATTTCTCTATGGCATCGTTGTTCATCTGGTATCTGGTTTCCCTGTTTACATCTCCTATACTGAGTACTTTACATTTGTCCACGTTGAATTCCATCTGCCATTTTTCAGACCATTCGAAAAATTTGTTTAGATCTTCCTGTAGTTTTGCGGAGTCCTCGTCAGATTTAATAACACGTCCTATTTTAGTGTCATCAGCAAATTTACTTATGTTGCTGTCTATGCCGATATCTATGTCGTTTATGTATATAATAAATAATAATGGTCCAAGTACTGAGCCTTGGGGAACTCCACTAGTGACATTGCTCCAATGGGACTTAGTGCCGTTAATGCTCACTCGCTGTTTCCTGTCCTGTAACCACGCCCTAATCCATTTAAGGATATTACCTTTGATGCCATGTGCTTCTACCTTTCTAATTAGTCTTTTGTGGGGGACTCTGTCGAAGGCTTTGCTAAAGTCGAGATATACCACATCATAATTGTGCCCCTCGTCCATCGATTCGAAAACTGATGAAAAGACTGTTAATAGATTAGTTAGACATGAAAGTCCGCTTGTGAAGCCATGCTGGGAATCATTGATCAATCGGTGCTTCTCCAGGTGATTTCGAATAGAGTTTGAAATGATTGCTTCCAGTAATTTGCCTACTATTGATGTTAGACTGATTGGGCGGAAGTTAGAGGATAGTGATCTATCCCCCTTCTTGAAAATCGGTATTACATTCGCTATCCTCCAGGGTTCTGGTACTACACCTGTTTTTAAGGACATGTTAAACAACTTTGCTTAGGGCATACTAAGCTCTTCCTTACATTCCTTTAATACTCTGGCAAATATTTCATCGGGACCTGGTGACTTATTAGGCTTTAGTTTGTCTATTTGCTTACTAGCATCGTTACTAGTCACTACTATCTCGCTTAATTTATTTTCTTCACTATCTCTGTATAGAGTCGGTGCCTCGGGTATGATGTTTAAATTTTCGGTGGTGAAAACTGTTGAAAAATATTTATTCAAATTATTGCTCATTTCTCCGTCGTTATCAGTGAACTCGCCGGTATCTGACCGTATTGGTCCAATTTTTTCTCGTGTTTTAGTTTGATACATTTGGTAGAATCCTTTGGGGTTTGTCTTCGCCTCCCTTGCTATCCTTACCTCATTATTCCTCTTGGCTTTCCTTATCTCGGTTTTAACCCTACTTGCCCCACACACACACACACACACACACACACACACATTCGTTTGGTAGTCATAAGGTTGGTCTCTGAGGTCTTGTGTGGATATGTGGGTTGAGGTGCTGTGTGGATATGTGGGTTGAGGTGCTGCATGGAAGAATGAGGGAAGAGGTTGAAGATGATGATGATAAGATGGAAGAGGAAGAAAAGGATGAGGAGAAAAGAAAGAAGAATGAGAAGAAGAGAAGATAAGAATGGGGAAAAGAAAAAGAATAAGAAGAGTAGGAATGAGATGAAGAGTAGAATCGGGAGGAGAAGAATGAGACGAAGAAGAATACGAGGAGACGAGGTAAAGACGAGAAGAAGAAGAAGAAGAAGAAGAAGAAGAAGAAGAAGAACGAGTTGAAGAAGAATTAGAAGTAGACGAGGAGGAGACGAGGTGAAGAGAAGGAGAAGAAGAGAAAAGAATTAGAAGAATAAGAATAAGAGGAGACGAGGTGAAGAAGAAGTGGTTGGAGGAGAAGCAGTTATTCTTACCTTTAATCAAGAAACGTACCACTGCTGTGTTATTCTGGCGGTTCACCATCCTGACGAGTGTAAATCTTAGACTCAAGAGCACAGGCAGGAGGCAATATGTAGCAGGCAACAGGCAACAGGAATGAGGCAACATGTAACAGAGCAGCTAACACAATAGGTAGCAGGTAACAGGCAACAGGCAACATGTAACAGACAGCAGCTAACACAATAGGTAGCAGGCAACATGTAACAGACAACAGCTAACACAATAGGTAGCAGGTAACAGGCAACAGGCAACATGTAACAGACAGCAGCTAACACAATAGGTAGCAGGCAACATGTAACAGGTAACAGGCAGCAGGTAACAAGTAGCAGATAACAGGTAACACACAGCAGGCTTCAGATAGGTGGCAGTAATTTCTATTTTAATATGTTAAAGTGTGTGTGGGGAAGTCTGGTGATGGGCGGGTGGTGGTCTGACGGTGGGCGGTGGCGGGGGTCTGGTGATGGGCAGGTGGCAGGGTCTGGTGATGGGCGGGTGGCAGAGGTCTGGTGATGGGCGGGTGGCAAGGGTCTGACAGTGGGCGGGTGGCGGGGTCTGGTGATGGGCGGGTGGCAGGGGTCTGGTGATGGGCGGTGGCAGGGTCTGGTGATGGGCGGGTGGCAAGGGTCTGACGTGGGCGGGTGGCAGGGGTCTGGTGATGGTGGGGGTGGCAGGGGTCTGGTGATGGGCGGGTGGCAGAGGTCTGGTGATGGGCGGTGAGGGGTCTGGATGGGCAGGTGGCAAGGTCTGACGGTGGGCGGGTGGCGGGGGTCTGGTGATGGGCGGGTGGCAGAGGTCTGGTGATGGGCGGGTGTGGGGGTCTGGTTATGGGTGGGTGGCTGGGATCTAGTGATGGGCGGTGGCATGGGTCTGGTGATGGGCGGTGGCAGAGGTCTGGTGATGGGCGGTGGCTGGGGTCTAGTGATGGGCGGGTGGCATGGGTCTGGCGATGGGCGGTGGCAGGGGTCTGGCGGTGGGCGGGTGGCAGGGGGTCTGGTGATGGGCGGTGGCAGGGGTCTGGTGATGGGCGGGTGGCAGAGGTCTGGTGATGGGCGGGTGGCAGGGTCTGGATGGGCGGTGGCAGAGGTCTGGTGGATGGGCGGGGTAGGGGTCTGGCGGTGGGCGGGTGGCAGGGGTCTGGTGATGGGCGGGTGGCAGGGGTCTGACGGTGGGCGGGTGGCAGGGGTCTGGTGATGGGCGGTGGCAGGGTCTGGTGATGGGCGGCAGAGGTCTGGTGATGGGCGGGTGGCAGGGGTCTGACGGTGGGCGGGTGGCAGGGTCTGGTTATGGGTGGGTGGCTGGGATCTAGTGATGGGCGGGTGGCAGTCAGACCAGTGCCTTGGAGCGTTTATGAATAGATTTTATTTGTACGCAAACATAAGTCACACACACACACACACACACACACATACACACACATACACACACATACACACATATACACACATCATACACACACACACACACACCATGTTATTGAGGTACCATTTACCAGGTGGTGTACACGCCCGAAATGGTTCTCACCTGAGTTGTTGATAAAGGAACACTCGATCACACCTCACACACCCGAAACTCTCATGTATTTGTTAACGGGAACTATTTGTGCCAATACCCCCAGAATGTTTTAGTCGCTGGCTGATGGTATCCAGAATTTCATGCCTTTAGTGGTTAGGTTAGGTTAGGTTAGGTTGTTAGGTTAGGTTAGGTTGGGCCTCTCGCATGCCCTGACCAATCGTAGGAGGCGACTCGACGAAGGAGGGTGGAAGATGAAGGGAGGAGGGAGTGAGTAAGAGGTCGGAGGAGGATGGAAAGAGGAAGTGAATGAGAGGGAGTGAGAGAGTAAGAAAGAGAAGGGGATGGAGAGAGGAAGTAAGGAAGGAGAGAGAGAGCGAGAGAGAGGGAAAAATGAAAGAAAGTGAACGGGAGGTAGAGCGGGGGAGGCAGGGGAGCGGGTGTACTCTTTCTCGAGGTTTGGATCACGACAATAAGGAACTGCAGCCTCAAAAGTGGACGGTGTTCCAATGTCCAGCGTCCCTCCCTCCCTCCCTCCTCCCTCCCTCCCACCACTCTCTCTCCCTCTCTCCCTCTCTCCCTCCCTCCCACCACTCTCCCTCTCTCTCCGTCATTTGAAAACTCTGCTTGGTGTGTGTGTGTGTGTGTGTGTGTGTGTGTGTGTGTGTGTGTGATCCCAGAATTCTCAGTGTGGTGTTGACTAATTTTGACTGAGTGGTGTTAATTTATTATACTAAGGTACTCCATCTTATATATAATACTTGGTTCAAAATAAACCCAGTGAGGGGCCATTTACCTCGTGTCCAGTGTTGGTATAGGAGCTGAGGCCATTTATGATATAGGTAGGTGTATATATTTTCATTCTTGTAGTGATATATAATTTATTCTACAGATGCCAGAGAAGGAGAAGCAACGCCTGGCAGAATGATCGTGACACAGTGGAAGGAGGTGTGGAAGGCGAGGTCCCTAGGTGCTACGAGCTAAACTCCAGCCTATACTGATGTAACGAAATGTTAGCCAACAACGCTGCTCTTAAGTCTGAGGTATGGCTAAAAATTGGTTTAGTGACGGTATATTGTTGTATACTAGTGTTTGTATACTAGCCCCAGGTCACGGTGACGAAGGCAGGGGGGAGAGAAACGAGTCAGGGGGAGAGGGGTAAGGGAGAGAGGCAGGGGGACGGGAGACGAAAGGGATCTGGATGGGGGAGTGGGACAGTGGGTAGGGGCAGAAGGATAGGGGAGGAGGGGGACGGAAGACGAAGAGAGTGGGACAGGAGGATAGAGGGGAGCTAGACGGGGCAGGGAGATAGGGCAGAGCTAGACGGGGTAGGGAGACGGGTTAGAGAGACGGGCACAGTCGAGAGAGAGGGGGAGGTAGGGATAGGGAGGTGGACAGTAAGGAAGGTCGGGTGGTAAGGATGGGTGTGTGAGGGAGTGAGAGCCCCAACTAGCGTGATGTGTGTGTGTATTTATGTATGCGTGTGGTGATTTGTGGTGTGCATGCATGTATGTATGTATGTATATATCTATCTATCTATCTATCTATCTATCTATCTATCTATATTAGTCACCCGCCATACACTTAAAGGTCATGTCTCTCTCTCTCCCTCTCTCTCTCTACTGGGGTTAAACTGAAGCAATTCCTGACAGACGGACAATTTCCACCGTGTTCATTGCTCCGCTCTGTCATATTTTCAGCTGCCCGGGACACGTATTTCTTACTGGTCACAACACGTCCCCGCCCGGAGTGTGTTTCTACCCCTTTTGTCACGTCATTTTGGATTCAAATTTCTTTTATTTATTTATTTGTTGTTGTTGTTGCTGTTGTTTCTTGCCGGCCTAGTCCCAGGTATGTGTGTGTGTGTGTGTGTGTGCGCGTATATATATCTTAGTTGTGTGTGTGTTTCTGTGTGCACGTGTTTATCTTTTCGTGTGTATGTGTACTGTATGTTTATTTGTATGTTTTTGTATATTTGTGTGTATATTTCTGTGTGTGTGTGTGTGTGTGTGTGTGTGTGTGTGTGTGTGTGTGTGTGTGTGTGTGTGTGTGTGTGTGTGTGTATTCTAACTGTCAACATAAACCACAATAAATTTATTTTCCACACATTTTATCCCCCAGAGGTTATTAGACCAGTAAGTTAAACACGGCGGGAGAAGACCGTAGACTTTATATGGCGTCTCCTATTGGCTTCTGGGTACACACATACCTGTTAGAGAGAGAGTGTGTGTGTGTGTGTGTGTGTGTGTGTGTGTGTGTGTGTGTGTGTGTGTGTGTGTGTGATATGTCTTAACACGTAAATGAAGGTTGTTGATCAAATAGACAGGTTTATGATAAGCCTCAATGAGTCTTGGCTTTCCTCCCACTTATATATAATTATCAAGGTGGTGTTGGCGCCGAGAGTCTATGGTCTTCACCTGACATACGTACGGTATTGTTTCCTCTTAGAATACAAGGTGATCGTAGTTTCCTCTTAGAATATAAGGTGATCGTAGTTTCCTCTTAGAATATAAGGTGATCGTAGTTTCCTCTTAGAATACAATGTGATCGTAGTTTCCTCTTTGAATACAAGATGATCGTAGTTTCCTCTTAGAATACAAGGTGATCGTAGTTTCCTCTTAGAATACAAGGTGATCGTAGTTTCCTCTTAGAATACAAGATGATCGTAGTTTCCTCTTAGAATACAAGATGATCGTAGTTTCCTCTTAGAATACAAGGTGATCGTAGTTTCCTCTTAGAATACAAGGTGATCGTAGTTTCCTCTTAGAATACAAGATGATCGTAGTTTCCTCTTAGAACACAATGTGATCGTAGTTTCCTCTTTGAATACAAGATGATCGTAGTTTCCTCTTAGAATACAAGGTGATCGTAGTTTCCTCTTAGAATACAATGTGATCGTAGTTTCCTCTTAGAATACAAGGTGATCGTAGTTTCCTCTTAGAATACAAGGTGATCGTAGAATTTTTCCTCTTAGAATACAAGGTGATCGTAGTTTCCTCTTAGAATACAATGTTCCTCTTCGTAGTTTCCTCTAGAATACAAGGTGATCGTAGTAATACAAGGTGATCGTAGTTTCCTCTAGAATACAAGGTGATTCCTCTTAGAATACAAGGTGATCGTAGTTTCCTCTTAGAATACAAGATGATCGTAGTTTCCTCTTAGAATACAAGGTGATCGTAGTTTCCTCTTAGAATACAAGATGATCGTAGTTTCCTCTTAGAATACAAGGTGATCGTAGTTTCCTCTTAGAATACAAGGTGATCGTAGTTTCCTCTTAGAATACAAGATGATCGTAGTTTCCTCTTTGAATACAAGGTGATCGTAGTTTCCTCTTAGAATACAAGATGATCGTAGTTTCCTCTTAGAATACAAGATGATCGTAGTTTCCTCTTAGAATACAATGTGATCGTAGTTTCCTCTTTGAATACAATGTGATCGTAGTTTCCTCTTAGAATACAAGATGATCGTAGTTTCCTCTTAGAATACAATGTGATCGTAGTTTCCTCTTTGAATACAATGTGATCGTAGTTTCCTCTTAGAATACAAGATGATCGTAGTTTCCTCTTAGAATACAATGTGATCGTAGTTTCCTCTAGAATACAAGATGATCGTAGTTTCCTCTTAGAATACAAGATGATCGTAGTTTCCTCTTAGAATACAAGATGATCGTAGTTTCCTCTTAGAATACAAGATGATCGTAGTTTCCTCTTAGAATACAATGTGATCGTAGTTTCCTCTTAGAATACAATGTGATCGTAGTTTCCTCTTTGAATAAAAGATGATCGTAGTTTCCTCTTAGAATACAAGATGATCGTAGTTTCCTCTTAGAATACAAGATGATCGTAGTTTCCTCTTAGAATACAATGTGATCGTAGTTTCCTCTAGAATACAAGGTGATCGTAGTTTCCTCTTTGAATACAAGGTGATCGTAGTTTCCTCTTAGAATACAAGATGATCGTAGTTTCCTCTTAGAATACAATGTGATCGTAGTTTCCTCTTTGAATACAAGATGATCGTAGTTTCCTCTTTGAATACAAGGGTGATCGTAGTTTCCTCTAGAATACAAGATATCTGTAGTTTCCTCTAGACTAAGTATATTCTGTAGTTTCTTGAAGGCAGTATCGGGAAGAGGTTCTGTGGCCTCTTGCACAATTAACAATAATGTCTGCCTTGTTATTCCTATGTAAATTACTACAGCGTTCATTACATCTGGTGCACAGGGACTTATCAATCACGTACTACATGGATTCTTGAAAATGTCTATGTTAAGTGGACGTACGTTAAGTGGACGTACGTTAAGTGGACGTACGTTAAGTGGAGGTACGCGGAGGTACGTTAAGTGGAGGTACGTTAAGTGGAGGTACGTTAAGTGGAGTATTGTTAAGTGGACGTACGTTAAGTGGAGGTACGTTAAGTGGACGTACGTTAAGTGGAGGTACGTTAAATGGACGGACGTTAAACGGACACTGCCTGTACTTATGTTTCCTCCGACACACTTGAAAATTCTCTTGTTTATCAAAATATATCGCTGATTCTTCATTGAGTTTACACGCTTATGGACAGCGGCTGAAAAAGTTGGTTTTGATAAGAGGCAAATAGTTCTGAAATGTCGGGGGGGGGAGACAGGAGGTGTTACAGGAGGGGAGAAGGACGGGGAGGAGGAGGGAGGAGGAGATGGGTAGAGGGAGTGGGAAGGGTGAAGGAGGGGCAGTGGAGGAGGTGGAGGGAGGGTAGGGGAGGTTGAGCGTTACTCTGAGCCTCACTCCCTGGTGGTGGTGGCAAGCGTCAGAACCACTGCAAAAAATCAATGATGAAAGTTCTTAAGTTTTCGCCCGTCTTCCACCCCGGGAGGTTATGATAAGGCGGAGCATACCAGGACGACAAGGCTTACTAGAGGAGAGAGAGAGTGAGAGAGAGAGAGAGAGAGAGAGAGAGAGAGAGAGAGAGAGAGAGAGAGAGAGAGAGAGAGAGAGAGAGAGAGAGAGAGAGAGAGAGAGAGTGTGAGTGTATGCGAGAGAGAGAGAGAGAGAGAGAGAGAGAGAGTGTGAGTAAAAAGTGAGAGAGAGAGAGAGAGGTATGAGTGTAGGAGAGAGAGAGAGAGAGAGAGAGAGGAGAGAGTGAGAGAGAGAGAGAGAGAGAGAGAGAGAGAGAGAGAGAGAGAGAGAGAGAGAGAGAGTGTGGAAAGGGGGCAAGGCGAGAGAGAGAGAGAGAGAGAGAGAGAGAGAGAGAGAGAGGAGAGAGAGAGAGAGGGAGGTATGCGAGAGAGAGAGAGAGAGAGAGAGAGAGAGGAGGTATACAGAGAGAGAGAGAGAGAGAGAGAGAGAGAGAGAGAGAGAGAGAGAGAGGTGTCTGGAGGTAGAGAGAGAGAGAGAGAGATATTGTTTTATTTTACCTTACTCATCAGTTATTAATACAGTACATTACAGGTAAGAGTTCCCGTATTTCTCATTCAGGATTTTTGTACTGTGCTCCCTGTAATATGATAACAAATGCTGACCTGTGTGCTGGTGAGGTAGTTGGACCTAATGCACCATGAAGTTTGTTTTCTCTATGTGTTAATAATTTATTTTGGGGGGATCACCTGAAGATTAATCACCCTAACGCTACCTGGGGATGGGGGGGGGTAGGTTAGGTTAGCGTCAGGTAGGTTAATTATAAGGTGAAATATGCTCGGGTGTTTAATCTTCAGGTGATCTTTCTTTTCTTTCACCTTTAAATAATTATTCAAGTTCCATTTGATTTTCCTTCTTCTGAAAATAAATGAATGTAAATAGATTCTTGTGCTGTGTGAAGTCAGTGAGACGAATACAGTACTTCATTCACTTCCTTCACTGACATCAAAAAATATACTCACTGATATATTGACCTGAATTCTTCCTTCCAGGTGTGTTTGAGCTGAAGTCACCCCATAACAAGCTTCAAGTGCTAGTTGGCCTTTACCTGTATGTTCATTAAGTCGTCATCTTCTGTTTCTTCAGGTGAGTTTGTTAGCTCCCCCGGGGGATGATGTCGTCCCAGGCGTAGTGTGTGGAGTTATCTTTTAAGGGGGATGGGTCGTGAAATGTTCCTCCGCTGGTCCACAAGGGCGTGATGTTTTGTGTCATAACAGCTGTTTCTGCCGGAATGAAGTGTGTGTGTGTGTGTGTGCGCGCGTGCGGACAGACATATGGTCACACACTACAACACCATCTCTTATGTTGTGAGAATATAGAACCTCGGAGACAGGTTCTCAGTAGCTGGCACAACAATAATTAGTGATTGTAGGAGTGTTGAGTTCTTGAGACTTCTGCCATATTTTGCATCAGGTAGATAAACCAACTGCAATGTAATGACCTTGACCCACTTTTTATCGAAAATCTACTGTCGTACTCAGTGCCACGATAATCCGACCCTTTGTGACCTCTGCATTAATCCTTTACGCTACTGCTCACAAGATGAGTATGAGGTGCACAAAAAACTAGCCACTGCCCGCTGCAAAATTTGAGTTTACGCGGAGACGCTGCAGCCAGCGACACCTGGCAATTTGTGTCGGGTTTATAAAAGGTGGTGGCGGTGTAGCTTATCGTCACTATTGCTGGTGCCCCCACGACGGTAGGCACACACACACACACACTCTGCCACAGTTTACCCGTGTGTGTGACTCCGCCCACTCACTCCCCTCTCACCCGTGAGCCAGGGTGCCACACTCTCCCTCACTCACCAGCAGGAGGCAGACGGACCAACTCTCACTCGCTCTCCCATCTCAACACGTGAGTACCTTCGACCACTGCCAGAGTGAGGCGTTAATAGCTTTTATCTCGGTGAGGTGGTGGTGGTGGTGGGGTCGTTGTTGGTCTGAGTACACCTTCGTCAGCCTCAAGGAACCCGAAGATGTCAGGTTATACAGGTGTAATAAAATACCTGACTCACGCCTTCATCCCTCACAGCAAGATGTCAAATTCTCCAGGTGTTACAGCCTATAGTCTAAATGATGGTGATAATTAACTTACCTGAAGATCCCAGGTCACCCACGTGTTACCATATACCTGACCCACACTAACACTGCCCAGGTATAACACTGTGTATATGTT
This sequence comes from Homarus americanus, assembly GCF_018991925.1. Taxonomy (NCBI): domain Eukaryota; kingdom Metazoa; phylum Arthropoda; class Malacostraca; order Decapoda; family Nephropidae; genus Homarus; species Homarus americanus. Next base: position 7,157,353 of record NW_024726235.1, on the reverse strand, counting down.
AAATCACTGTGGTAATTAAGATACCCGATGATGTCAAATTATCCAGGTGTAACAAAACACATTAAAAGTCATGACAGTATCTTGAAAAACAGACAAACAAACAAACACTATACGTCGGTAACTGGGAAAATGCAAACCACGTGTTGTGTTAGAGGCTGTTGGTGTGTGCTGCAGAGGAGAAGCCGAGCGGTGAAAGACTCCTCCCGCTGTTGTTTACCTTTCACAGCACTCATTCACTCACTTATTCGCTCACTCAATTATTCATTCACTCACTTATTCACTTACTCACTCAATTATTCACTCACTCACTTATTCACTCACTCAATTATTCACTCACTCACTTACTCATTCACTCACTCAACCACAGCACTCACTCACTCACTCACTTATTCACTCACTCACTCGTCAACACCGCGGTAAAAAAAAGTTGACTCGCAGTAAATTACGTTTCAAGTAACCTCTGAGTACTCGTAGATAAGAACACAAATAGTTACTAGAATTATATTGATAATAGGAGTTTTAACTGTAGACGATTTCTTAGTTATTCATACATTATTATACATCATTTGACAAGATATTATTATACATCACATAACTAATTTAAGATATAATAAATAACAGAAATAAATATCCCTAAAAAAATAACGAAAACAATAACCATGATACACAATAAATTTCTTTAATTTTCGTTCTGAAGCATAAAATTTTAATATAAAGAAACGAATAATTTTGAAACACCACAAAGTTGATGATTTAAGAGAATATAGTTTGGAGAAATAAAAATGACAATTGAGATTTTTTATTTTTTTTTGACATTGAGTTTCGAGTTTTACTGCTGCTAAGACTCGACGGTTTTAGTTTTGAAGGTATAACTTGAGAGTGGAACCGGTTATGTAGTAGGTGGTGTGAACCGGTTGATGGTGAGGGTGAACCTTTGTTAGGTCCAGTGAACCAGTGGATGCGTTGTGAAACAGTGGATGAGTTGTAAACCAGTGGATGAGTTATGAACCAGTGGATGAGTTATGAACCAGTGGATGAGTTGTGAACCAGTGGATGAGTTGTGAACCAGTGGATGAGTTGTTAACCAGTGGATGCTGGCAGTGAATCAATGGATGATGGCAGTGAACCAATGGATGATGGCAGTGAACCAGTGGGTGACTTCTGAACCAATGGATGAGTTGTGAACCAGTGGATGAGTTGTGAACCAATGGATGATGGCAGTGAACCAGTGGGTGACTTCTGAACCAATGGATGATGGCAGTGAACCAGTGATTGATGGTTTCATGAGGGTTGAACCAACAGTCTTTCAACTAGCATTCTCTTTGCTCACTCCCAACTAGCAATCTCTCTCTCTCTCTCTCTCTCTCTCTCTCTCTCTCTCTCATCTAGCACATTAAGACAATTAAATAATAAGGTGATTCAAGGTCCAGTAACGATGATAGATGGCGGGAACTACAGGTTATACAAAAAAAGGTAATTGCTGTAATATTTATCTTCGTGAGTGAAGTGATGGTATGTAATTGTCAAATGTAAAACAAAAAACAAGTATTACCAAACAAGAGGTGATAGAGAACTGGTTAGGTTAGGTCAGGTCAGGTCACAGATGGAAATTAATTATCAGTCAAGTCAGGCAAGGAATGTTTTGTTTTTGAGGACAGTCTAGGTAATATACCGATAGTGACGTCATATTAATTATACGCAGGGAAAAATTAGTGACGTCACATTGGCCAATTAAACGTAGCTAAAATATGATGACGTCAGACCCTCTTATCAATGACATCACAGTGTCAATGTTAACTTCTATGAGTCGTAATGACATATTGTAACGGGAAGAGTCGCTATAAATTTAAGGTGTGTGTGTGTGTGTGTGATGCATAGGAACTACGACAATAACTACAGCAGAGTAACTACGTCCTATGTCTACAAGGACAAATCAACACTTGAAATACGTGAGCGTTTAATACCTGTCAGTGTTAAATACCTGTCAGAATTTCTCAGTGAATGAGTAATTGAAATATACCTGGAAAACATAAAATTAAGTTAATGTCAGAATTGTGAGAAGGAGTGAAACAATTCTTGGCAGAGATTGGTCCAGTGAGTCAGAGGGATTGTCCAGTGAGTCAGAGGGATTGTTGAAATACCTGGTATACACAATTAACGTCCTGGCAAGGTGTGTCAGTTTACAGGTAATACAGATTAATTACTGATTTACCTGAAGTCACGTTTATACACTCTCGTAAGATTATGATCAAGAAATACAAGGTAGCTTATGGAGGCATGTCAGGTGTAGGCGTAATAATAATAATTAAAGGTTTATTGAAAGAGCTTGGCAGCCAGAAGGCTGAAAATATACAGTTACATATTTGGGGAATGGGTTTCGAATTACAAATAATATGCAAGTAACATAAGTGATACAAATAAGATATATAATAACTAGATGGGGAAAAGCTCAAACTACAGTTCATTTCAACATAGTGACAGTGCAAGGAGTAGTGTTTACGGGGAGTGAATACACTGGTTTATTACAAGTTATTGATAATTTTTACAATGGTTGGGACTGGGCTGTTCTTATAGCGATCAGTTCGTGCATGTATGGGCTGGATGCGGTTGTGGTGTCGAACAGCAATTCTCGGGCTAGGGATCTCAGGTGGTAGTAGGAGCCGGTGTCGAGGATGGTGTAGAAGCTTCTTACCAAATTTGCAGATGAGGCCGTGGTGATGGTCAGTGAGAGTCGAAAGGGTCAGTGTGTTGAGCGCTTCTTGATATATATGTGTGTGTGTCTCTGTCTGTCTGTCTGTCTGTCTGTCTGTCTGTCTGTCTGTCTGTCTGTCTGTCTGCCTGCCTGCCTGCCTGCATCTCTTGGTGTGTGTGTGTATGTAGAGAAAACGTACATATTTTGTGTGTGTGTGTGTGGTCATAATCAAAGATGAACACCTGTAATCAACCAAAACTTTCAGGTGTGTTGAGGTGACAGACGTATGGTACTGCTTATTTCCCTAACACACACAGACATATATACAAAAATACATACTTAAATACACACATACATTCACACATACATACATACATACATACATACATACATACATACACCTTCATGCACACGACCATATTTCCCCATCACAGGTAGGTCACCATCGTCTCCTGCTAACTCTAATTACAATATCTTACCTGTTATTGGTTGAGCCTCACCAGGTACACACACACACACACACACACACACACACACACACACACACACACACACACACACACCTACACCTACCTTTGAAGTCAATGGTTTACCTGTGTGTACGTACTATGTGAGGCGGAAATATTGATCAGGTTTGGACCGTTTACATCACTGACTATCAAACACCACTCCTCTGTTTTGTACCCTTAGATTGACGAGGCTTGTGAGTTTTGTTTTTCCGCAGATCTGAACCCCGAACTTTTAAAATGGACCCATTATAGAACCCAGATATTTGAACCCTGGAATCGAACTGATGAAACCGAATCTCATAAGTGAACCCCAAAACCGAACCCCCAAAACCGAACCCCAAAAGAACCCCAAAACCGAACCCCCAAAAAACCCAACCCCCAAAACCGAACCTCCCAAAAACCGAACCCCTAAAACCAACCTCCAAATCCCAATACCAGAATTACGAAGCAAACTAGCGTGATAATCTCCGTACTCCAGCACACACACTTCCTCACGGCGTCGTTAATGAAAAAATTGACGACCTAATGATTGCAAATTTCCACCCCCCAAAAAAAGAAAGGAAGAAAGTTTAAATTGGTGGGGACGGTCTTTTTTTTTTTGCTTTTTTTTTTTTGCTTTTTTTTGCTTTTTTGTTTTTTTACCAGGATCAAAATTATTGCCTTTGGTGATAAGATTGTGTAAATGAAGACTATGAGAGAAAACTAATTAGTGAGGTTAAACTTTGAGATGATTTGGAGAGAGAGAGAGAGAGGGGGGATTAAGATATTCTCTTCTTTCTCACTCTTTTATTCTCTCACACCACTAGAGATAATAGAGTATCGTGTGTCCTCTCTCTCTCTCTCTAGTGTGTCCTCTCTCTCTCTCTCTCTCTCTCTCTCGTGTGTCTCTCTCTCTCTCTCTCACACACACTAGAGATAATAGAGTACACACACCACTAGAGATAATAGAGTATCGTGTGTCCTCTCTCTCTCTCTCTCTCTCTCACCACTAGAGATAATAGAGTATCGTGTGTCCTCTCTCTCTCTCTCTCTCTCTCACCACTAGAGATAATGGAGTAGCGTGTGAGCCTGTACTGGTCATCGTCTGCTTAATATCACGCACCGAAATGACCTTACAGCTCCAGCCACGCCACCCATGATCACGAGAGAGAGAGAGAGAGGTAGACACATGTAGAGACAGAGAGAGGGAAAGTAAAAGGGGAGAGAGAGAGAGAGAGAGAGAAAGAGAGATAAGAGAAGATCTAAAAAATAAGGCAAAAAACAATCTATATTCTCACAATTTTTTGAACAATTTACCTCAACTCATGAACAACGTGACGTGTATATGAGAGCAAAAGTTCAAAGTTCTATAGCAAAGGTGACTACCGTATGTGTTGCAAGATTCCACAGGTGTTGCAGATGTGTTGCGAAGGCTTGTGGTATTGTCTTGTACTCGGTGACACACTGCCTCGGGGATCTTCTGGAACATAAATTTTGAGTTTTCTTGTTCTATTTGTTGCTGTTGTTGGTCTCATAGTTAGTGTTCTATATTTCTTTGTTATTGTTATTGTTCTTTTTGTTATTCTTGTTATTTTTACTCTTGTTGATCTTGCTGTGTTTGTTCTTGCTCCTGTTGTTGTTCTTGCTTTTGTTATTTTTGTTGTTCTTGCTCTCCTGGTTCACCCAACACCCGAGTGCGTTATACAAAGTGCTTACACATATTTATGGTTGTGACTGGTGTGTGTGTGTGTGTGTGTGTGTGTGTGTGTGTGTGTGTGTGTGTGTGTGTGTGTGTGTGTGTGTGTTGTGCACTTAATGGTGTTTGACATCTAAATTATGACTCACAAATATTAATGTATGTGTGTGTGTGTGTGTGTGTGTAATTGGCAGTACTGTGTGTTGTTGTGAGTCATAGGGTAATTTGTTCTTGACTGTATGTGTGGCTGTGTATGTATGTGTGTATGTATGTATGTATGTAAATAATAATAATAATAATAATAATAATAATAATAATAACGGTTTATTGAAAAAGTTCTGCAGCCCGAAGGCTGAAAATATACATTGGACATAAATGACTTATTACATACATTGGTGGTTTAACAAAAGCCTTCATTAGAGAAAGGTGAAGGAACATACAGTGAACATACAGATTAATGTTTACACACGTAGATCATGTGAGCTGAGGTGTTGAACAGCAGACACGTAGTGTAGTAACTCCCTCACAGATGGCGTTATGAGGGGCTTGACGTGGTGTAGTAATTCCCTCACAGATGGTGTTACGAGGGGCCTGATGATGTAGTAGTTCCCTCACAGATGGTGTATGAGGGGCCTGATGATGTAGTAATTCCCTCACAGATGGTGTTATGAGGGGCCTGATGTGGTGTAGTAATTCCCTCACAGATGGTGTATGAGGGGCCTGATGTGGTGTAGTAATTCCCTCACAGATGGTGTATGAGGGGCCTGATGTGGTGTAGTAATTCCTCACAGATGTGTTATGAGGGGCCTCCTCACAGATGGTGTTATGAGGCCTGATGTGGTGTAGTAATTCCTCACAGATGGTGTTATGAGGGGCCTGATGTGGTGTAGTATTCCTCACAGATGGTGTATGAGGCCTGATGTGGTGTAGTAATTCCCTCACAGATGGTGTATGAGGGGCCTGATGTGGTGTAGTAATTCCCTCACACAGATGGTGTTATGAGGGGCCTGATCTCACAGATGGTGTGATAGGGGCCTGATGTGGTGTAGTAATTCTCACAGATGGTGTTATGAGGGGTGGTGTAGTAATTCCTGCAGATGGTGTTATGAGGGGCCTGATGTGGTGTAGTAATTCCCTCACAGATGGTGTTATGAGGGGCCTGATGTGGTGTAGTAATTCCCTTACAGATGGTGTTATGAGGGGCCTGATGTGGTGTAGTAATTCCCTCACAGATGGTGTTATGAGGGGCCTGATGTGGTGTAGTAATTCCCTCACAGATGGTGTTATGAGGGGCATCACGTGGTGTAGTAATTCCCTCGCAGATGGTGTTATGAGGAACGTCACATGATGCTGTAGCAACTCATTCACTACGTGGTGTCGTAGCATCATGGGGACACCACGTGGTCAGTTGTCACAGGACTTCACTCACTCAAGTGGGTGAGGTGTGGTCCCAGGCTTCTCTATCGTGGAGTCTCAGGGGAATTATCACTGGGTACCTGGGACCTCACTGTGTGAAGGTTAGCTTGGGTAAGACTCAACTGCCGAGTTGTTTTTCACTGACTTAACTATTCAACACTGGTTCCATTCCTTTCCCAAATGAAATAGTAACTTCTGGCGAGAACTTGTTGATATTCCGGTGGGGAGGAGGGTTCAGGGGAGGGAGTTGGTATGGGCCAACATAACAGTTGACGTGGCTGCTGCTGAGCAGTGCCAAGTGCGTCTGACCCGTCTTGACCCGTCGGTGGTCAAGTATGTATGCATGTATGTATGCATGTATGCATGTATGTATGCATGCATGTATGCATGCATGTATGTATGTGTGTATGTATGTAAATAATAATAATAATAATAATAATAATAATAATAAACGGTTTATTAATAGAGTTGCAGCCGGTGGCTGAAAATATAGACTTACATTAGATTTAGACATAATGATATAATATGCATTGAATACATTTACAGGGCTGTGCAGTACATAAATCAGGAGTTGTTTATTATTTTAACAATAGATGGGATGGTGCTGTTCTTATATCTATCGGCGCCGGCTCTTATGGGCTGAATTTTGTTGTAGGGCGGACTGCGCGAGTTGGGTGGGGGGCGGCAGGAGGTGGCGAGGGTGGTGCAGTAGTCCACGGCCAAACCTTTCCAGTGCTTGGTGGTGGAGGTCACTGAGGGATGGCATTTCCAGGGTGGAGAGAGCGTTGGTGTAGCCGGAGTATTCTGCGCCGAGCATGATTCTGCAGGCCCTTTCCTGTACCTTCTCTAGCTGACGTTGTTGGGTGGAATTAAGAGAAGACGACCAGGCTGGTGACGCATACGTTAGTTTGGGGAGAATAAAGGCGTTGTAGATGGTCCTCAGCTCTGGCGTGGGTGTCCCAAGTGACCTAAGTCTTCGTAGCATGTAGAGACTTATTATTATTATTAGGTATGTATGTATGCATGTATGTATGTGTGTATGTATGTATGTGTGTATGTATGTATGTGTGTATGTATGTATGTATGTATGTATGTATGTATCGTGTCGTTCATAACATTAAGATTGTGACGTAACTCTCCTGACCTCCACCTTCAGATATGTTTTAGTTGTCTACCCTACCCTAACCCTACCCTAACCCTACCCTAACCCTACCCTACCCTACCCTACCCTACCCTAACCCTACCCTAACCCTACCCTAACCCTACCCTAACCCTACCCTAACCCTACCCCTACCCCTACCCCTACCTACCCTAACCCCACCCTAACCCTAACCCTACCCTAACCCCTACCCCTACCCCTACCCACCCCTGCCCTAACCCTACCCTACCCTACCCTACCCCCCAAAGTAGCGTTTGGGTGTTTCAAATCGTCAGGTGAAATAAACTAAGGTGCTTAAGAGCCTCAGGTGATCCCCAGCAACACCTGTTACCTGGAAGTAGGGGGTAATTATCAGGGTCAAGCTCAGAAATATCTCAGTGGTCAATGCCCTTACCGAGTCCCCATAAAAATTGACGTAGTTAGTCACGTAGTTAGTCATACTGGCTGGCATTGTTAGGTATTCCATGGCACTGTTGATTAATGTGAGCCTTGGATCCGAACAGTGGTAGTGGCTCAGCGCGGGTGAGTGGTTCCGGCCTCTTACTAATGTTAAGGTTGAGAGTTATATCAGTGGTCCAGAGTTGGTAATCCTTGTGTGATAATGGTAATACTGATACTTCTACTGATAATGATAACAGGAATAACGGTAATAATAATGCAAATAATGATAATACAGTAGTTAATATAATAATAATAATAATAATAATAATAACAATAATAATTACAATAATAGTAATAATAATAATAATAATAATAATAATAATAATAATAATAATAATAATAATAATAATAATAATAATAATAATAATAATTAACAGCTTATTGAGAATGACATTACTGTACATATAATCTGAAAATATACAAAGAACATAAGTGGTATATTATAATTGCATGGGTAGGTGTTTCTGTGTGTGTGTGTGCGTGTGTGTGTGCGTGTGTGTGTGTGTGCGTGTGTGTGTGTGTGTGTGTGTGTGTGTGTGTGCGTGCGTGCGCGTGCGTGCGTGTGCGTGTGTGTGTGTGACAGCTCCAAAGTTCAGTGTCACGTCAACTCTTCGTGTTCTCCCTGACCTCTTATAGTAAGGCAATAATACATAACAACTCAGGCTGTATCAGACGTGTTTAGTAATAGTCTATTAGCCCTCGGGGTCATGCCTTGTTTGACAAGACCAGCGACCTCGTATAAACTCCCAGGAGGTATTGATCAGGTCGTTCTAGGGTTAATAACCTTCCCAGTGGTCAGAGTATACTTAGTGTTCAGAGTATATATAGTGGTCAGAGTATACATAGTGGTCAGAGTATACATAGTGGTCAGAGTATATATAGTGGTCAGAGTATACATAGTGGTAAGAATATACATAGTGTTCACAGTATACATAGTGGTCAGAGTATATATATATATAGTGTTCAGAGTATACATAGTGTTCAGAGTATACATAGTGGCCAGAGTATACATAGTGTTCAGAGCATACATAGTGTTCATAGTATACATAGTGTTCAGAGTATACATAGTGGCCAGAGTATACATAGTGGCCAGAGTATACATAGTGTTCATAGTATACATAGTGTTCAGAGCATACATAGTGTTCAGAGTATACATAGTGTTCAGAGTATACATAGTGGCCAGAGTATACATAGTGTTCAGAGTATACATTGTGTTCATAGTATACATAGTGTTCAGAGCATACATAGTGTTCATAGTATACATAGTGTTCAGAGTATACATAGTGTTCATAGTATACATAGTGTTCAGAGTATACATAGTGTTCATAGTATACATAGTATTCAGAGCATACATAGTGTTCATAGTATACATAGTGGCCAGAGTATACATAGTGGCCAGAGTATACATAGTGTTCATAGTATACATAGTGTTCAGAGTATACATAGTGTTCATAGTATACATAGTGTTCATAGTATACATAGTGTTCATAGTATACATAGTGTTCAGAGTATACATAGTGTTCAGAGTATACATAGTGGCCAGAGTATACATAGTGTTCAGAGTATACATAGTGGTCAGAGTATACATAGTGTTCAGAGTATACATAGTGTTCAGAGTATACATAGTGGTCAGAGTATACATAGTGGTCAGAGTATACATAGTGGTCAGAGTATACATAGTGTTCTCGTGATTAATTTTCTCTTGTTTGTCTTCTCTTCGTGATAGTCAGTAATTGCCTTGTTATTCCTTCGTTCCAAAGTTGGTTTAATTCTTTTTAGTCTGCAGGTGTAGAGTTGTGGGTGGTCATTATTGTTACGTACATATAGTTGAGTTATAGCTGGTACAAAAACAACAACAACAATCATAACAACAACAATCATAACAACAACAACAATAACAACATCACAACAACACGACAAAGACATTCAATAATGCAGTAACATAATCCAGAATGTATTGATAACAAATTCCAAATCCCCACACCTTCCCCACACCTCCGCCACTCCTCCCCCACACCTCCCTCGCTCCTCACCCACTCCCCCACACCCCCTGCTCCTCCCTCGCTCCTCACCCACCCCCCCCACACCCCCACACCTCCCTGCTCCTCCACCCCTCCCCCACCCCCCCACGCCCTCCTCACCCCTCCCCCACTCCCCCACACCCCCTTGCCCTCACCCACTCCCCCACACCCCCTGCCCCTCACCCACTCCCCACACACCCACTCCCCACACCCCCTGCCCTCACCCACTCCCCACACACCTCCCTGCCCTCACCCCTCCCCCCACACCTTCCCTGCCCTCACCCGCCCCACACCCCTGCCTCACCCACTCCCCACACCCCCTGCCCTCACCCACACCCCACACCTCCCCCCTCCCTCACCCACCCCCACACCCCCGCCCCTCACCCACTCCCCCCACACCTCCCTGCCTCACCCACTCCCCCACACCTCCCTCGCTCCTCACCCACCCCCACACCCCCCTCACCCTGCCCTCACCCACCCACCTCCCCTCACCCACCCTCCCCTGCCCTCACCCGCCCCCCACACCCCCCCCTGCCCTCCCCCACTCCCCACACCTCCCCGCTCACCCCTCACCCACTCCCACACCTCCCTGCCTCACCCACCCCTCCCACACCTCCCTGCCTCCTCACCCCTCCCACACCCCCTCGCTCCTCCTCACCCACTCCCCCACACCTCCCTCGCTCCTCTCTCCCCCCCCTCCCCTCTCCCCCTCCCACTCCTCCCTCTCACCCACTCCCACACCTCCCTGCCTCACCTGCCCCATTGCCCCCTCACCCCCTCCCTCCTCCCCACACTCTCCCTCGCTCCTCACCCACTTCCTACACCCCCTCGCTCCCCACTCCTCCCCACACACACATCAACAAAAATTGTCCAGGGAATTTAGGGTCCACAACTGTCCTCTTGTTTCAATACATCCAGAAATCAGATTTTTATTTTGGGATTTCGGTGATAAGGAAATTTCTTGTGTGTTAAAAAAAGGTCAGATTTGACAGAAAAGAGAGGGAGGACGAGGAGGGAGGGGGTGGAAGAAGAGGAGGAGGAGGAGGAGGAGGAGGAGGTGGAGGCGGTGGAGGAAGAGTAGGAGGAGGAATAGGAGGAAGAAGAAGAGTAGGGAGAACGAGAGTGTGTAGGAGGAGGAAGATGAGGAGGAAGAATGGGAGAAGGAGGAAGGAGGAAGAAGAGGAGAAGAAGGAGGAAGACTAGAAGAAAGAGGAAGACTAGGAGAAGAAGGAGGAAGACTAGGAGAAGAAAGAGGAAGACTAGGAGAAGAAGGAGGAAGACTAGGAGAAGAAAGAGGAAGACTAGGAGAAGAAGGAGGAAGACTAGGAGAGGAAGGAGGAAGACTAAGAGAAGAAAGAGGAAGACTAGGAGAGGAAGGAGGAAGACTAGGAGAGGAAGGAGGAACACTAGGAGTAGGAAGAAGACGAAGAAGAAGAAGAGTAGGAGTAGGAGGAGGTTGATAAAGATGAGAATGTTTTCGACCAACGCTACACACCACGACCAGATTATTTCACATCACTCGTTCCAGGTTATTGTTACCTTCACACACACACAGCTCAAAGACTCACTGTGATAAAGGTATTTCATCATATCCTTCTCGTATAAAGTGTGGTCAGTGCTGATACGATTCTTGGGAAAACATATTAAATTGGCTGTATCTTTTGAATGGTTTTTCTGTACCTGTGAGGTGTTGTGGGTAGTTTGATATTTGTATTTATAGTTACACTGTATCTTGTGCTGTACTATCATGCCTAACACTGTAATACCCTACTTAAGCTCTTGTACCAATGATAACTGTAACGATCCAACCTACACATTTTGTAACCATACCCACTTCATCCTGTACTATCATCCATACCACTGTAACAACCTATTTAAACCCCCCTGTACCCATAACTGTATCCTGTAATGACCTCTACCACACCCTAACACTCTAGAATGTGGTAGAACAATAAAGAAACAAAACTGACAATAAACACTAACATGTTGACAACTCTGTACAGACATATGTTGACATGTTTACAATTTATAACATTTTGTCGCTATTGTGTCAGAGGTCACGGGAGGGGGGGCGTGACAGATTGGATTTTTTTTTACCAACCTGTTTATTATATATATGTTTATTTAACTGTTGGGTATTTTATTTGTATTTTATTTTTTCATTTTACTAATTTTTTGTATGGTCTTATTACTTGTTGAGATTGCCGTATCGTGTGTGTGTGTGTGTGTGTGTGTGTGTGTGTGTGTGTGTGTGTGTGTGTGTGTGAGTGTGTGTGTGTGTGTTTTGTTTGAACTGCTGGAATGAGTCTCTAAACTGTTGGAATGTCTACCCACAAGGAGCGTCATGCAACACAAAATGACCTATAGGCAACACAAAAATACTTTCAAGCAACACAAAAAAGACCTTCAGGGAACACAAAAAAGACCTTCAGGCAACACAAGGAACACAATCACAGGACACACACACAAAAAACAATTCCTTTTAACACACCAGCCAGCCAGAATATTGTGACAGCTTTTGCCAATCCAACTCCAGTCGTCTGCAGGAATGGATTTATTTTGACTCTATTTCAGATTTATGGAGCATTTATATATATTTGGGGATTTTTTTTAGGATTTATGGAGCATTTATATATATTTGGGGATTTATTTCAGATTTATGGAGCATTTATATATATTTTGGGATTTATTTAGGATTTATGGAGCATTTATTTATATTTGGGGATTACTCAGGAATTATGGAGCATTTATTTAAGATTTATGGAGCATTAATATATATTTGGGGATTTATGTAGGATTCAAGTGTATTTCGGATTTGTATTAAGATTATAGGTACTTAATTTATATAGATGGTGCGGGTTAAGGTTTCTTTGTCTGTCTGTACATGTTTAAGGTCACGGGGTTGGAATTTGGCGTTTCACTAATTTCGGGGGCGTGTGGATACATTATGAACGACTTTTTCACACACACACACACACGCACACACGTACACGCACACACTGCCATCAATAAATGCTTCATAACTCTTAATACTAACATGTGTCGCGTGTTGAGGTGTGTGTCTGTGTGTGTGTGTGTTGACGATTCAGAGAAGAACTGCAGTGACCTTTATAAATACGCTGATGTAATGTTAATAACAGAAATAATGACGATGATGATAACCGTAGTAATAATAATAATAGTAAGAATAGTAGGAATAACAATAATAATAAGAATAAGACAATAAATAATAATAATAATATTAAAATAAAACGAACAACGATAAAAAAAAACTAAAAAAACACCAATAAAAAAAAAAAAAACAAGAACACGCCTATATGAAAAAAAAACACAGACACATGAAATAAACAAATAATAATAATAATTGGCCCCCAAAATAAAAGGCTCCAAGAATATTGCCATTTTCTTACTCGGTGGCAAATTATTTCAGGGAGGGCCTTTCTATGCAACACGTGGGAGAGGCACCGTTTAGGAATCCCGCCGCCTGTTATGTAAATGACTCCTTTTATCTCATTCCCTCTCATCTTTCCTCTCATTCCCACTCATCTGTGTCTGCGAGGGAGGCTGAGGTCGAAAGAGAGAGGTCATTAGGTCATTTTAAGAGGCCGCCGTGACCTCAGTATTAGTCGTTGATAGAAAATGGGCGTTGGTGTGGTATAATTACGGTGAGTGGGGATTATTACGGTGAGTGGGGATTATTATGGTGAGTGGGGATTATTACGGTGAGTGGGGATTATTATGGTGAGTGGGGATTATTACGGTGAGTGGGGATTATTATGGTGAGTGGAAATTATAGGAGAGTTGAGTGGGAATTATAGTCGAGAGGTGAGTGGGAATTATAGTAAAGAGGTGAGTGGGAATTACAGTAAAGAGGTGATTGGGGATTATTATGGTGAGTAGGGATAGTTATGGTGAGTGGGAATTATAGTGGAGATGAGTGGGAATTATATTATAACCTCACTCCTTTGCCCTCCCCACTCCACTCGGCTCAGCTACCTCTTCCCCTCTTCCCCTCTTCCACTCCTCCCCCTCTTCCCCTCCTCCCCCTCTTCCACTCCTCCCCCTCTTCCCCTCCTCCTCCCACACGCCATTAATATCTTAGCAAATTTGATTATTACCATCCAAGCAGTGATGTATTTTTATGTCTCACTGTCTGCCTACCTGCCTGTCTGTCTGTCTGTCTGTCTGTCTGTCTGTCTGTCTGTCTGTCCCCCTACCTGTCTGTATCTGTCTGTCTTATCTGTGTGTCCCTCTGTCTCTCTCTGATAACATTCAAATACCTCTCTGTCTGTCTGTCTATTTCTGTCGACCTACCTGTCCTTCTCTCACAAACACCTCTGTCTGTCTAAATCTGTCTATCTGTCTGTCTGTGCCTGTGTTTGTCTCTCTGTCACTTATTACATACAAACACTTCATGACAGTCGCTTTTCAATAAGACTACGTAACACATACACATACACACACACATACACACGCACATACACACATACACACGCACATACACACGTCCTAATGAGTGTGTGTCTGGCATTTGTGAGCAGATCGTTGACGTCACGTTGTATTGCGGGGGGGGGGGGAACTATTACTGATTCATACTTGAGATTTATTGATTGAATGTATGATTGTATTAATGTTGTATTTTTTCACTCTGAGGATAACGATGATGATAATAAAAACAACAACAAAAATAATAACAGCAACAATAACAACAACAGCAATAACAAAAACAGCAATAATAAAAACAACAACAATAACAAAAATAATAATGACAATAATAATAACAAAAACGACATTAACAACAATACCAACAACAATAACAATAACAATCACAACCCACAATAACTCAACAAAACACACACACACACACACACACACACACACACACTCATTGGAGGAGGGTTGGGGGGGGGGTGGGGAGGTGTCCATTCAGTCCAGTAAGCCTTGAACACTGGACGAGGCTTCCAGAATCACCACACTCCACAACTGTTGGTAATTAAGAAATAGTTCCTAACTACTAAGACGTATATATTGTACTCCTGTCGCCGCCTGGGTCAAGTTAGGTCACGATTCGGGCGATATAAGATGGGTTGAATTGGGTAGTTAGGTTGTGAGTTGGGTAGTTTGGTTGTAATTAAGGATTATAGGGGAGTATTGTTATTATGAAGGATTGTTGGTTGTGGTTAATGTTGTTTATTAAGGTGTGTGTGTGTGTGTGTGTGTGTGTGTGTGTGTGTGTGTGTGTGTGTGTGTGTGTGTGTGTGTGTGTGTGTGTGTGTGTGTGTGTGTGTGTGTGTGTGTGTGTGTGTGTGTTTTATTTTTGTTGTTGTTGGTTATTTTGAATATACTGTGTTGTAGTATTTTATGCAAGAGGTATCAGTATCATCACCACCACTACCACCATTCACCACCACTACTACCAGTCAACAACACCACCACCACACACCACCACCACTACACACCACCTCACCACTACCACTACACACCACCACCATCACCACTACACACCACCACTCACACACCACCACCACCACCACACACCACCACCACCACTACACACCACCACCACTACACACCACCACCACTACACACCACCACCACTACACACCACCACCACCACCACCCGCCAACAGGTGTCCGAGGTGTGTGGGACGGTAGAGGGGGACAGTTGTCAGTAGTGGACGGGGTCGCTAATGGTGACAGGGTGTTCATTTGACAGATTTCTTTTTCCCTTCACGTTGGAGATGGACGGTCCCCTTATCTGTCTGTCTGTCATTATCTCCTCACTGTCTCCTCATGTCACTATCCCTTCACCTTCCCCTCATGTCACCATATTCTTACTGTCTCATGTCACCATTTCCTCACTATCCTCTCACTTCCTCTCACCATTTCTTCACTGTCTCCTTACCTCATTAATCTATCAACCCCCTTACTATAGTGTGGCCTAGGTTTTCATCATCATCATCATCATCATCATCATCATCATCATCATCATCATCATCATCAACAACTCCTACAAAACTTCATTTCAATTTTATACTGAGAAACAATGCGAAATCCTATATACATTATATCTCAAACGTCTCTTATTTATCTCTCCTGGATGTCTCACTATTTTTGGAGATATATTATCGTAGAATAAGAACCGGGTCGTGGAGGCAGGATTTTTTTTTCAGTGTTGTGTAAGATATTTGATATACATATGTAAATTTGATGTGATTCTACGGTGTGTGTGTGTGTGTGTGTGTGTGTGTGTGTGTGTGTGTGGCGTGGGAAATGTTACAAATATTCAGAGTAGAAAATTATAGCTCATGAAATAGGATTACTGGGGAATAGGATCTGAGACTGTAATCCTATTAATTCTTTGAGCACACACACACACACACACACACACAGTAGAATCCTCCAAAACACACACACACACACACACAGTAGAATCACATCAAAACACACACACACACACACACACACACACACACACAGTAGAGGTTCGAACTATGGTTATCGTGAGAGGATATGACATCTTATTTCAAGGAAACTCTGTAAAAAATTTGCAGATTGCATTAAATAATTTTAGGGTTCTTTCTCAAAAGATGGGCTTAGTTATCAATGAAGAAAAAACCAAGTGTGAATGTAAAGGAAGAGGAACTGAATCCGTTTTTCTAAATGGAAAAATTGTTGAGAAAGTGTCAAAGTATAAATATTTAGGAATGTATATTGGCTTTACTAGTGAAAGTAAAGAGGCAGAAATATATCATGTCCTCACTCAATGTAGAGCAAGATTACAGCCCTTGAAGGCTCTAGCATGTTGTGGTAAAGGTGCTGGGGTACCCATACTGAGAATGATGTATATTTCTACCATCAGATCACTTATAGACTATGCAGCACCTGTCCTCTCTTGTACTGGTGAAGGAAGGTTACGGAAGCTTGAGGTCATGCAAAATGAAACAATGAGAATAATTTTAGGGTGTCAAAAGAATGCAATGATTGAGATAATGAAAATGGAACTAGGGTTACAGAGCATTTCACAGAGGGTCAATGAAATTAATACAGTTGCAGCAGTTCGATTAATGAGAGGGAACAGTGGGGGTAAATTTGTACAAGATATAAATGATGGTTTAAAAAATAAAAGGACCTTCTGCAGGCAAGGCAAGAGAGGATACATGAATGGATTAGTAAATATTATTAAAAAATGTAATCTGGCAGACTGGTGTACAGCTGTTCAGAAAAGTTGTATGAATCCACCCTGGGAAGAACGAGAAGTAGAGTTAGACGTAGTGCCTCTCACAATGAAGAAATCATTACATGAACCAGGACAGTTAAAGGCTTTATATGGGAATAAGATTAGTAATTTGCCTAAAATAAACACATTGCATGTATATTGTGACGGTTCAGTTATGTCAAGTGGCAGGGCAGGGTGCGGGATCCTTATAAGACAGTACACAGAACAAGGAAATGATGACATCAAAATTGGACTTCGGTTGAGCAGTTTTATTTCATCAACACAAGCTGAGTTATATGCAATGTTAGTAGGATTGGAAAATGTTGTAAAGAGGTATAAAGATGCATATTTTTTGTTGATAGTAGGGCAGCTTTGGATTCTTTGAACAGTGGGAGTCCAGTCTTTGAACACATTATTGGTTCATGTAGAAAATTAGTAAATACAATAAGGAAAAATGGCCATAATGTTCAATTTGTATGGGTCCCTTCACATGTAGGCATTGGTCTTAATGAAGCAGTAGATATAATAGCAAAAAGAGCCACGGAAAAGGCCGAGATCGACATAATATGTACTAAAACCTTGAAACAATTAAGGAGCAAATTACGGAAAATACAATCAATAGAAGATAATTTCAAAAGGAATGAAATATACGAGAAAAGTGAAACAATGAAACATTACCATCATGTTCTCATGAACACAAAATTTACATATGGGAAAGATAGGATTAGGTGGAAAGATTCAGTGTATATGAGGTTAAGATTAGGATATAAATATTATTGGGAACTTGGAGCTGAGAGAAGTGAACAGGATAAAGAATGTAGAGTTTGTAGAACATCCAGATCCCATACCCTGCCACATTATATACTGGAATGTCCATTGCTTAATGTATATAGAAATGCCCATATAAATACTGTAATGTCCCCAAGCAAAGAGAGTGGATGTTTAAAAATAGGAAAATAGATGAAATATTAAAGAAATATAGAAATTTTGCATCTAGAATATAACTATGTACTATAACTGATTATATGAAATATTAGGGATTTATGTGAGTCCTGAGAGGGACATTCCTGGACTGGGGTGGGGATGACTTATGTCACTTCATCCCTTTGAGATGTATTAATGTTTTTTTTGTATCTCAATAAACGTATCAATCAATCAATCGTGAGAGGATCAAGCCATGGTTCTAAGGAGAGATTCGAACCCATGATATCCAGATGGCATAAAAATATAACCTTCCTTCCTTCCTTCCTTCCTTCCTTCCTTACCTTCCTTCACTCCATGCTTTCGTCTCTCCCTCCCTCCCTCCCTCCCTCCCGCCCGCCCTTCTTTCAGGCATTGTTTTCCCTCCAATCTTGCTCCATATATAAACGATTGTGACGTCACGACCCATAACTCCCTCCACCAATTACACTGCACCGCCCCTCGAGGCCCTTCAAGGTGAGATTGTCTCTCAGTTTAATGACCCAGAGGGACTCATTACGCATACACACTCAAGCGTTCCCACGTCAAGACCTGTCTGTCTCTCTCTGTCCTTCCCTCCCTCCCTCTCTCCCCTCCTTCCCAAACTTCCTCGTCAGCCTTCTTCTCTCCCTCCCAAACTCCTTTCCTCCCCCACTCCCTTCCTTCTTCCATTCCTCACGAGCTTTCCTGCCTAATTCCCTACATCACCAACCTTCCTCTTTTCCTCCGTCCCCCTCCCCCCTCCCGTCTCTCTCTCCTTCGTCAGTCAGCAAGAGATTTGTCAACTTCTACAGGATGAGTTAGATTCGTGTTGTGTGTGTGTGTGTGGTGTGTGTGTGTGTGTGTGTGTGTGTGTTGTGTGTGTGTGTGTGTGTGTGTGTGTGTGTTGTGTGTGTGTGTGTGTGTGTGTGTGTGTTTTGTGTGTGTGTGTGTGTGTGTGTGTTGTGTGTGTGTTGTGTGTTGTGTGTGTGTGTGTGTGTGTGTGTTGTGTGTGTTGTGTGTGTGTGTGTGTGTGTGTGTGTGTGTGTGTGTGTGTGTTGTGTGTGTGTGTGTGTGTGTGTGGTGTGTGTGTGTGTGTGTGTGTGTGTGTGTGTGTTGTGTGTGTGTGTGTGTGTGTGTTGTGTGTGTGTGTGTGTGTGTGTTGTGTGTGTTGTGTGTGTGTGTGTTTTGTGTGTGTGTGTGTGTGTGTGTGTTGTGTGTGTGTTGTGTGTGTGTGTTGTGTGTGTGTGTGTGTGTGTGTGTTGTGTGTGTGTGTGTGTGTGTGTGTTTATTGTGTTATTGTGTGTGTTGTGTGTGTGTGTTGTGTGTGTGTGTGTGTGTGTGTGTTGTGTGTGTGTGTGTGTGTGTGTGTTGTGTGTGTGTGTGTGTGTGTGTGTGTATACCTAACGTACCCTAACTATTGCATAATTCCGTGCCATCATTACCTGATTATATTTCCCCCCTAACCATAAACTAATGACATAAATATTACATACTTCATATAATTATTAACGTTTCTCTAGGAGTTTTAATCCAGAATCCGGATATAATGAATGACGAACCTTGTCATTCATTCCCGTGTTTATTTTTTTTTTACATTAAGTAAATGAAATCGTCTCATGAGTGTCGGTCATATCTTTCCACATTAGAGAATTGTTTTTATGTTGATGAGGTAGTCGAGCAGCAGCCAATGAAAACCTTATATTGTTTTTGTGTTTATTTAATAGTCGAGCAGCAGCCAATGAAAACCTTATATTGTTTTTGTGTTTATTTAATAGTCGAGCAGCAGCCAATGAAAACTTATTATATTATTGCGTTTATTTATAGTATTCAGGTTAGATATATATTGTATTAACATAACATAAATATCTATTACGATATTATAAATTTGTGTTAAATTACGTTTACGTTAAATTTAGGTACTGTTAAAATTACCCGTAAAAGAAAAGAAAAATATATAAAACACATTACACAAGTCTCGCCCACCTGGAGCCGCCCACCGGGAGCCGCCCACCTGGAGCCGCCCACCT
>NW_024726235.1:7127252-7132252 GCF_018991925.1 Homarus americanus | reverse complement strand
CAACAACAACACCATAACATTACTACACCACAACCAACACCACATAACCACCACACTTGGCACACCATCACAGCAACCACCATAAACACCACAACTCAACACCACCACCACACCAGAAAATATCCAAGTATACAAGCGTTAAGTTACACAGCTCTTAGCCAGGTGTCTTAGCCAGGTGTTTTAGTCAGGTGTCTTAGCCAGGTGTTTTAGCCAGGTGTTTTAGCCAAGTGTCTTAGGTGTCTTAGTCAGGTGTCTTAGCCAGGTATCTTACCCGGGTGTCTTAACCAGGTGTTTTAGCCAGGTGTCTTAGTCAGGTGTTTTAGCCAGGTGTCTTAGTCAGGTGTCTTAACCAGGTGTTTTAGCCAGGTGTCTTTATTCCACCACTTAACGTAATCAATCGTATAAACTGAAAACAAAATAAACTCAAATTATTCTCTACAAGTTATAATACGTGAGGCAGTTATCATGTAAGTGGTTGAAGTCCGTTATATAGAAGTCCGTTATGTAGAAGTCCGTTATGTAGAAGTCCGTTATGTAGAAGTCCGTTATATAGAAGTCCGTTATGTAGAAGTCCGTTATGTAGAAGTCCGTTATATAGAAGTCCGTTATGTAGAAGTCCGTTATGTAGAAGTCCGTTATATAGAAGTCCGTTATATAGAAGTCCGTTATGTAGAAGTCCATTATGTAGAAGTCCGTTATATAGAAGTCCGTTATATAGAAGTCCGTTATATAGAAGTCCGTTATATAGAAGTCCGTTATATAGAAGTCCGTTATGTAGAAGTCCGTAGAAGTCCGTTATATAGAAGTCCGTTATATAGAAGTCCGTTATATAGAAGTCCGTTATGTCCGTTAGAAGTCCGTTATGTAGAAGTCCGTTATGTAGAAGTCCGTTATATAGAAGTCCGTTATGTAGAAGTCCGTTATGTAGAAGTCCGTTATATAGAAGTCCGTTATATAGAAGTCCGTTATATAGAAGTCCGTTATGTAAGTCAGAAAGTCCGTTATGTAGAAGTCCGTTATGTAGAATTCCTTTATATAGGAGTCCGTTATGTAGAAGTCCGTTATGTAGAAGTCCGTCATGTAGAAGTCCGTCATGTAGAAGTCTGTTATGTAGAAGTCCGTTATGTAGAAGTCCGTTATGTAGAAGTCCGTTATATAGAAGTCCGTTATATAGAATTCCGTTATATAGAATTCCTTTATATAGAAGTCCGTTATATAGAAGGCCGTTATATGGAGGGTTTACATGTATATAGTATTATCACATTAATAGAGAGAGTCACTACTTATATATCGCATTTAAACGTGACATAAACAGTATCGAGACGAGAGAATCGAACCCCATAAATCAAGTCATATATAACCTGGTGAGAACAACATCGCCACCCACCCACCCACACGTCTCGACCCCACAGTGAATAAGTTCCAATCCCTTTCTTTCTTTTTGTTTTATTTATTTTTTTATTTTTATTAAACACTTTCCACCTACTTGGCGATGGTTCAGCCTCCCCTTAACTCAGCGGCGGCAATTTACCAACATTAAAAAGAGAGAGAGAAAATGAAAACATGAATCTATCATTTCTTTGTGTGGAATAAAATGCGCATTCACAGTCAAGCTCTCCCCCTCTCTACTGGCTCCTTCCTACTAATCAGTCCCTCTCCCCTCCTCTACCCCTTCCCCTACTGTCCCTCCCCCCCTCCCCTTCTCTCCCTCCCATCCCCCCTCCTGTGTATATAAAACTTAAAAATGGTGTTATTACCACCATTAAACACCATTATTGCAACGTATGAGGGCTGCTGCTGTTGCTACTGCTATTAACACCAGAAATCACGTTATTGCCAAATAGGTTTTACAATTAGATTAAAGGTGATAGGAGTCGTTAAGGTTATAATAGAGGCGAGGAAAAGTGGTGAGGTGTGTTGTGGAGCGAACCGTAGCTGTGTGTGTAGCCCAAAAGTATTATATGTGACCCGCGAGTATTAATTATTATTATTAGTAGTAGTAGTAGTAGGATTTTATTATTTATTATTATTGTTAATTTCTCGTTTCCCATAATTATGTATTAAGAGGCTTAATTATTGTTTAATGAGTTGGAATATTTAGTAATTAACACTTAATATGTTATCCTCGAAGTTTACACTTAAAGAGGACCTTACTACTTGAGTTTACCTTGACGAATAAGTCTAACCTTGAGTCAATGAATCTACCTTGACGGTCTTTCACCTGAGTCTACATTAAGTTTACCTGAGTCAGTGGGAGTACGAGATGCCTCCTATAATATAATTTACCTGGGGACCTTTTAGCTACCTGGGGACCTACTGTATAATATAAGTTACCTGGGGACCTATAAGTTACCTGGGGACCTATAAGTTACCTGGGGACCTACTGTATAATATAAGTTACCTGGGGACCTATAATATAAGTTACCTGGGGACCTATAAGTTGCCTGGGAACCTATAAGTTACCTGGGAACCTATAAGTTACCTGGGGACCTATAAGTTACCTGGGGACCTATAAGTTGCCTGGGAACCTATAAGTTACCTGGGAACCTATAAGTTACCTGGTGACCTATAAGTTACCTGGGGACCTATAAGTTACCTGGGTAATTTAAACATTTAATTTGGTTATGATAATGTAATTTTGGGTGTAATCTGTTGCTTCATCAATCATTTCTGGCCGCTGGTGATGTCTGAGGCAGTAGGCTCATTTATTCTACCGTTATGGTGAGGAGGGAGGGGATGGAGGAGGGGCGTGGGTGGAGGGAGAGACGGAAGGGTGAGGAGGGGCACTAAGGGACGGAGGGATGAAGGAGGAGTAGAGAGGCAGAGAAAAGAAGGAAGGGAGGGAAGGAAGGGAGGGAGGAAGGAGGGAGGAAGGAAGGTGGGGAGGGAGGGAAGGTAGGAGGGAAGGAAGGTGAGGGAGGAGGGAGGGAGGGAAGGTAGGGGGGAGGGAAGGAAGGAAGGTAGGGATGGAGGGAGTGAGAGGGTAGAGAAAGAAGGAAGGGAGGGGGAAGGAAGGTAGGAAGGGAGGGAAGGAAGGAAAGTGAGAGAAAAAAGGAGGTGAGGAGGGAAGGAGAGGGTAGGGAGGAAGGAAGGCACCACGGAAGGAAGATAGGGAGGGAGGGAAGAAGGGAGGGAGGGAGGAAGGAAGGAATTACGGAGGGGAAGGTAAGGAGGGGAGGAAGGAGGTGGGTAGGGAGGGAAGGAAGGTGGGGAGGTGGGGAGGGAAGGAGGGAGGGAAGAAAGGGAGGGAGGGAGGGAAGAAAGGTACGGAGGGAAGGTAGGGAGGTACGGAGGGAAGGTAGGGAGGGAGGGAGGGAGGGAAGGAGGTAGGTAGGGAGGGAGGGAGGGAGGGAGGGAGGTAGGTAGGGAGGGAAGGTAAAGTTATTAAGCATGCAACAGGTAGCCATCACCCCTTACAACAACAAGTAGATGGGAGAGAGAAGACTTAGAGACACAGCCACTGAGGGAACTACTTATATAAATTACCCTCCCGAGAAACATAATATTTCCTCTTACTTTTCATACAAACAATTACAACGGAACAAGAAAATTTTTTTTTGTTACCCTGAAGAACATTGACTTGTACCATGACATAAAATCAAATCTCACGAAGGTTCAACAAGCGATTACTGTCACCTGGTATCTGACAGTTTTATGACAGGTAAGTGTTTGGTCGAGTCGTACCTGCCTTCACTAGGGCTCTTCTGTCGTTGCGTTGCTTATACTTATTAGTTGAATATTTCGGATGTTTATCTACCGGGGAAGTGTGTGTGTGTCTGAGGAGGGGGGTGTACGTTTCTGTATGTCTGTGTATGATTGGATACATGTCTTTGTGTGTGTGTGTGCTTGAAAGCAGTAGCATGTTTGCATGTGATCGTGTGTGCTTGTAAGCAGGCGCGGTTGGTATTTGCATGTGATCGTGTGTGCTTGTACGTGAGGGTGCGTGGGCGTTCTTGCGCGTGTGTGTGTGTGTGTGTAAACTTATCAGGTGTGCATCTAAACGTATTACAACCTTATCATTATGTAAAGATCAATACAAAACTAACAGTAGTAGTGGAGGGGGACGGCAAAACACGAGGATATACCTT
Source organism: Homarus americanus (assembly GCF_018991925.1). Taxonomy (NCBI): domain Eukaryota; kingdom Metazoa; phylum Arthropoda; class Malacostraca; order Decapoda; family Nephropidae; genus Homarus; species Homarus americanus. The sequence goes on along the minus strand of NW_024726235.1, from coordinate 7,128,164 downwards.
ACAAACACGTCACCGATGAGGAAAAGTAAACAAAGCCAGCCAACAGGAGCGGAGGGAACACTACCGGTGTCAGGGGAGGAGGAAGGTCACTCACTGTTCGCTGGCATTGTTCGCTTCCATTACTCACTATACTATATCATCTATCATTAAAATAGAATGTTTTATTTTTTTACTCTGTGGTTTTATTATTCTTGAGGATTATTCACTCGCTCTAAGTGTTGGTGATGTACTCGTATTGTTTATGATGTGTTATATTCAAGTTTGTCTCTCTCTCTCTCTCTCTCTCTCTCTCTCTGTATGTCGTGTCGTGTCAAAACCTGTTTCTCTCTCTCTCTCTCTGCCTCTCTCTCTCTCTGTGTAATAAATTAATGGTGATAAAATCCTTTTCTCTCTCTCTCTCTCTCTCTCTCTGTATGTCGTGTCGTGTCCGTTCTTTTCTCTCTCGCTCTCTTTATTGTGTCAATGTTTATTGTCTCATAAATAATGGTTATAACTCAGGTGTTACCAGCGAGTGAATCATCCTTTTGTTAAGGTGTGGCAGAGAGGAGGGACTCAGGTTGTGGACGAGGTTAGGTCAGGTTAGGTCAAGGTTAGGTTAGGTCAGGTCAGGTTAGGTCAGGTCAAGGTTAGGTCAGGTTAGGTTAGGTCAGGTCAAGGTTAGGTTAGGTCAAGGTTAGCTTAGGTCAAGGTTAGCTTAGGTCAAGGTTAGGTTAGGTTAGGTTAGGTAGTGGATAATACTAAACATGGCTCCTTTACAACCTCATACTGTCCACTTAGCGTCATGGTGGTGGTGAAGGAGAGGAAATTATCAGAACAAGTTACACGCGGAATTAATTAAAGTTAAATAAACAGCTGGAGTGTTGATTAATTCTGAAGATTAGTTCAGAAAATTAATAATATTGTTGACTGTAA
>NW_024726235.1:7114752-7124752 GCF_018991925.1 Homarus americanus | reverse complement strand
GTCTTGGAAGGGTTGAGGAGGAGCTTTAGTAAGGTGTGGTGGACAGGTGGAAGAGTGAGGTGAGGTTGGCGGTGGTGGTACAGGTGAGACGCTCGCTGATTCTACCTGTAATTTGTGTGATTTACCTGTTAGAGGGTTTAATTTCTCTCTCTCTCTCTCTCTCTCTCTCTCCCTTTTAACATACACCATTTCCATCTCTGTTCCCTTCTTCATACTTCACCACCACCTCTCCTCTCTCTTCTTAACCGTCTAAGTCCTCCGCCCTCCTCTTCTTTCCTTCCTTCCTTCCTTCCTTCCTTCCTTCCTTCCTCCCTCCTATTCACCTGTATTTATCCTCCTTTCTCCTTCACCACTTCTTCAGTGTTATGTTGTCTTCTGGTTTATTTATGGTCGTGTTGGCGGTGAGTCTGGAGGGTGTGTTCTTGTTCTTCATTTGTTCTCTTTGTTCTTCATTTGTTCTTCATTTGTTCTCTTTGTTCTTCGTTTGTTATTAGTGTTCTTGTTCGTTTTTTTACTGTTTTTGTTGTTCTTATTTTTCTTGGTCTTCTTGTTGTTGTTCTTTGTTTTTTCTTGTTCTTGTTCTTTTTCTGCTCTTCTTGTTTTTCTTCTTAGTCTGGTTTTTGTTGTTATTCTTCTTTTTTCTTGTTCATTGTCTTCTTCTTGTTCCCTATTTTCACTTGTACCTAGAAGATTATTTTTACCCAATTACAGTTTTCCTCTCAATACAATTTTCCCCAATTTTTATACATCCTATTTTAAACAATTTATACATCACATTTTAAGAAATTTCCACCCAATTTATATAAACCCCATTTTACAAAATTTCCACCCAATTTATATAAACCCCATTTTAAACAATTTCCACCCAATTTATATAAACCCCATTTTAAACAATTTCCACCCAATTTATATAAACCCCATTTTAAACAATTTCCACCCAATTTATATAAACCCCATTTTACAAAATTTCCACCCAATTTATATAAACCCCATTTTAAACAATTTCCACCCAATTTATATAAACCCCATTTTAAACAATTTCCACCCAATTTATATAAACCCCATTTTAAACAATTTCCACCCAATTTCCCTTGTACCTAAATATTTTCCCCCAATACCCGTAGCAGCTTTGATCCTAGCCTGAGGTGCCAACAGGGCTCTTGCATCCTGTCAATAAATACTTTATATCTAGTCTTTGTGTCTCTTCCTTTCAGAACCTTTTCCTTCCCTCACCAAGACAGTCGATCATTTTTTTGTCGCCTTTGTTAGTAATTCTTTTGTTTTTTATCTATTGTTCTTTGGTTCGTTGTTCGTCGCCTTTTTTCACAGTCTTTGATTTTTTCCGAGGTGTGTGTGTGTGTGATGGTTGAAGGAGGGGTGGGGAAGGGGAAGGGGAGGAGGGAGGGTAGGGTAGGTGGAGGTGTGTGCAGGTGAAAATATTGATGGGGAGGGTGTGGTGAAGGAATGGGGAGGAGGGTGAGGGATATGAAAGGAAGGAGGAGGAGAGATCTTGTGTGTGTGTGTGTGTGTGTGTGTGTGTGTGTGTGTGTGTGTGTGTGTGTGTGTGTGTGTGTGTGTGTGTGTGTGTGTGTGTGTGTGTGTGTGTGTGTGTGTGTGTGTGTGTGTGTGTGTGTGTGTGTGTGTGTGTGTGTGTGTGTGTGTGTGCAGTATTCTGATACATTGGGTTACTAGCAAAAGTAAAAGATTTATCCTGTAGAAGTTATATTTACACAAAGCAAACAAACCAAAACACAAACATCAAAACAAACACACAAACATCAAAACCAAACACACAAACATCATGACAAACACACAAACATCATGACAAACACACAAACATCAAAACCAACACACAAACATCATGACAAACACAAACATCAAAACTAAACACACAAACACAAGACAAACACCAAACATCAAAACCAAACACACAAACATCATGACAAACACACAAACATCAAAACCAAACACACAAACATCATGACAAACACACAAACATCAAAACCAAACACACAAACATCATGACAAACACACAAACATCAAAACCAAACACACAAACATCATCACAAACACACAAACATCAAACCAAACACACAAACATCATGACAAACACACAAACATCAAAACCAAACACACAAACATCATGACAAACACACAAACATCAAACCAAAACACACAAACATCATGACAAACACACAAACATCAAAACCAAACACAAACATCATGACAAACACACAAACATCAAAACCAAACACACAAACATCGACAAACACAACAAAAATCAAAACATGAAAATAAATAATTAAATAAACACCAATAACCAAACATGAAAAAAAGTAATTGCATATAAATGAATAAACTGAATAAATTAGTGAATAAAAGCATGTTAGGTAAGTATATATATATATATAGTGGTTCATTAATAAGCTGAAGCCAACTGTCTTGAAAGGATGAAAATGACTAGATTCTCTTTTGAAATATTCCTGAAAGAGTTGATGTAAATGGGTCGTGTAGGTGTGTGTGTGGGGTGAGACAGGTGGGGTGGGGGTGAGACAGGTGGGTGGGGGGTGAGACAGGTGGGGTGGGGGGTGTGAGACAGGTGGGGTGGGGGTGACAGGTGGGGTGGGGGTGAGACAGGTGGGGGTGGGGTGAGACAGGTGGGGTGAGGGGTGACAGGTGGGGTGGGGGGTGAGACAGGTGGGGGTGAGACAGGTGGGGTGGGGGGGTGAGACAGGGGGTGGGGGGGTGAGACAGGTGGGGTGGGGGTGAAACAGGTGGGGTGGGGGGTGAGACAGGTGGGGTGGGGGGGTGAGACAGGTGGGGTGGGGGGTGAGACAGGTGGGGTGGGGGGGAGACAGGTGGGTGGGGGGTGAGACAGGTGGGTGGGGGTGAGACAGGTGGGGTGGGAGGGGGAGACAGGTGGGGTGGGGGTGAGACAGGGGTGGGGGTGTGAGACAGGTTAGCACAGTATAGCCAACCCTGAGACCATACACTGACACATTACAGTCTACACACCTACACTGACTCGCTATCCATTTTCCATTCTATCCTCTTTTATTCTCCCTTTCCATTCTTCTTCCACTAGTTCTCTTCCTCTCCTATTATCCCCCTACCTTGTCCTCCCCCCTACTTATCTCCCCATCCTCCTCCTCACTTCCTCCCCCTCTCCCCCAACCCCTCCACCTACTCCCTACTTTTTCCCACATAAGAACCGGGCCAAGTGTGTTCTGCTAAGACCCACCCGTCCATAGTCTATTAAAATACTAGACAAGTTTCCTTCAGATCTTTAGTAAGGATTGATTGTCCCGTCTTAGGGGAAGGGGAGGGGTGAGAGGAGAAGGAAGGTAGAGGGAGAAGGAAGGTAGGAGGGAAGGGGAGGTATCGGGGAGGGGAGAAGGAAGGTAGGGAGGGAAGGGATGGGGTTGAAGAGGGAGGGGTGAAGGAAACTAGGTGAGGGAAGGGAGGTGTATCGGGTAGGGGATGGAAGGGGGAAGAAGAGGTGGGAATACAGAAGGGGAGAGGAGGAAGAGATTCATCTAAGGGTAAAAAAAAGGTTAGATTATCTGGATTTAAGGGAAAACCTTTTAGGTGCCTCAGAGATGTTAGATAAATAGGCTTCGTCGGTGAAGGTCTTGTAATAATAATAATAATAATAATAATAATTCGTGTGGTGGATATTGCTCGTAGCTATCTATCAATCGACCTATCTATCACTATCTATCTTTCTATCTATCTATTTATCTTTCTATCAGTCTACCTGTCTATCAATCTACCTGTCTTATCAGTCTACCTGTCTATCAATCTATCAATATATCTATCTACCTGTTCAAATTTACTTACCCATCAATCTACTCCTTACATCTACCTGCTCATATATCTACTCGAGATGCCGTCAGTCCTCTCCCCCACCCTCCGGCTCACCTGTACTTTAATGGCATACATCTAGAGCCTTCGTCTACTCACCTGCCGGATACTAATTAGTCGTGCAACCTGTCCGAACCCCGTTTTAGCCCCTTCTACCTGCCCCCCCCTCCTCCTCCCTCTCCTCCTCCTCTTCGTCCCTCCACTTCCCTACATAATGTGTCTTGTGTCGCCCTGTCCACTCTTAAGCTGTCCTGGAGGGGCTGCACAGGGTTTGGAAACTATTGTGACTGAATTAAGAAAGATCCCTCTCTAAATCTCTCTTTTCTTTCTTTCTTTCTTTTTCTTTCTTTCTTTCTTTCTTTTCTTTTCTTTTCTTTTCTTTCTTTCTTTCTTTCTTTTCTTTCTTTCTTTCTTTCTTTCTTTCTTTCTTTCTTTCTTTTCTTTTCTTTTCTTTTTCTTTTCTTTTTTCTCATTTTTCTTTCTCTCATTTTCTTTCTTCTCTCATTTTCTCTCTCTCTCTCAAAGGGTTAACATATAAATTTAATCACATATTTTAAGACCTGAAAAGTCGTCAGTACAAAACCTAATTACTCAGCTGGTTAAGATTTAAGACCACCTGTTTATCCCTCCGTCATAACCCTCACAGCTGGTTGAAGAAGACCAGCTGTCTACTGGTCAATTAATACCCTCACAGCTGGCTCAGAAAAAAACACTATCTGTCGTTCCCTCGTTGCTCACACAGCTGGTTGAAGAAGACCAGCTGTCTATCGATCAATCTATCCACACAGCTGGTTGAGAAATAAAGCCATCTATCTATCGTTCAATCTATCCTCTCACAGCTGGCTCAGAAATGACCCCTCACTCTCTGTAGTTCCCTCATTACCCACACAGCTGGTTGAAGAATGAGTCCAGCTGGTTTATCCTACCTCCAGAAACTTAACAGCAGGTTGGAAGGAATCGATTAATCCACCTGTGCTCAATATAATCCACCTGGTCATCTCCAACACCACATCCTGCCCGCGGAAATTACGCTCGATAGATTATTATTTTCTACACTTGGGTGACGTGGGTAGGTCAGCCGCAACACCTGTGGGCGTATAAAGCCACAGGTGTTATTTAGATGTGTTATTAAGCCCACAGGTGTTAATTGGACGTGTTATTAAGCCCTCAGGAGTTAATTGGATGTGTTGCAGTTCATGGATGTTATTTATTAGTGCCATTAATCCCCGGTTGTTTACACGTGAATTACATCTGTTTGTATCAGGTAGTTTGTTTGTTTGTTTGTTTGTTTGTTTGATGACACACTATCGAAGACCATGTCATTACCACTTTAGGTATACACAGACGACGCACATACATATACGTACATATAAATACATCCATACACTACTACATACATACATACATACATACATACATACATACATACATACATACATACATACATACATACATACATACATACATACATACATACATATATATGAATACAAGTGATCGTTGGCCCTTCATGCCCGGTGAAAGTTTGAATGCTCAGCTTGGCTAGCGTACAGCGAATGAGGGTGCACCAAGTCCGTAGACTTGCATCGTTTTCCATCGTAAATAAAATGCCTTCCTAAAGAAACCATCGACATGGGACCAGGTTTGTTCCACTCTACGATTTTTTTGCGACATTTCCACCAAGTTTGATGAAAAACGATTGTGCCGTTTCAGCTGCCCAGAACAGACCGACAGACACACGGCTATTCCTATAGTTTATTAGATATATACACATACATACATACATACATACATACATACATACATACATACATACATACATACAAAGAATAAAAAGAGAAATTACGATAAACAAAATAATAATAATAATAATAAAATTGAGTGAAAATAAAAGACAATGGAAAGAAGCAATAAATGAATAAATAGAGAAATACGAAAAATAAAAGAATAAGATAATTAACTAAAGGAAATAAAATATAAATAAATAGTAACTGATGTCTGAAAGGACTAAGAAGAAACACAGGCGATAATAATAAGCAACGTAAAGAGAAGAATGATGATAAAAAATGGTTAAGAGAACTTGGGGGAATAAAAGTGGTGTACAAGAGAAGGGGGATTAAGACTCAGAGGCTGGGTTAAGTTGGGGATGAAGCGGATTAAGAGGAGGAGGGGGTAGGAGGAGGGAGGAGGAGGAGGAGGGAGGAGGAGGGTGGAAGGGAGGGGGAGGGAGGAGTAAGGGAAAAGTAGACAAGGTGAACGGTGAGGAGAGAGTGGCTGAATGGATACATTGCTCACCTCCAGTCTTATGGGTACACTGGTTCGAGGATGTTTTACCCCCTGCTACATCGACTATTATAATGGGTTTTTGATGGGGCAATTTTGAAGGTCTTTAACTTAATCCATCCCAACCTTAACCTAAAATTACCTAATCTAACCTCATCTAACATAACCTAACCGACTAATCAAAACCCTAACCCAATCTCTCAACTCACCTCACCTCCACTTAACCTAACCTCATCTACCATAACCCAAAACCTAACTAAACCCTACAACTAAACCCTAACCTAAATAAACCCAACCTAAACCTTAACCTAAACCTACCTAAACCCCTAACCTAAACCTAACCTAAACCTAACCTAAACCTAACCTAAAAACCTAACCTAAACCTAACCTAACCTAACCTAAACCTAAACCTAATCTTTTAACCTTAAGAACAACAGGAGCAGATCAATGGTATAGTTTTGCCACGGTCAAGTTAATCCAGTTCACGACAACACTAATATAATGAGCACTCGGAAAATATTGTCTCATCAAAAACTCATCAAGAGACGTTCGATAAACCAGGGGTGGGCGGAGGTGGGTGGGGGGTGATAATATTCTCGAACCAGTGTACCTTTAGGACTGGAAGCGAGTACTGTATCCAATCTGCCACCACCACCTTACTCAATCGGTATATTGTGTTCAAGTTTTTTTTAATTTATTTGTTTTATTTATTTGTTTGTTGTAAGGTCTTTTAGCTAGATCAGCGGCCATGTTATTTGATTGAAGGTATTTGTGACATGAAACCTCTTCTTCCTTTTCTCCTCCTCCTCTTCATCCTCCTCCTTCTCTTTCTCTTGCTCTTCCTCTTTCTCCTCCTTCTCTTCTACTTCCTCATTTTCTCCTCTCCTTCTCTCCTCTTTCTCCTCCCCCCTTCCTCCTCTTCTTCTACCTCTCCACCCCCCCACCTCTACCTCTACCCAGGCCTCCATCTTAAGTAGTGAGTCTCCTACCTCAATTACTCCACTCCCAGCTATATAATTCCGGGGGCAATATAACGCTATGCCAGGCGACGTCACTTAGGTCGAAATTACCAATGATGGAGGCAGTGAGAAGGTGCCGTAAGTGAATGGTGCCTGTAGGTCCTCCTCGCCTTCAGGACTCCTTCAGGATATTGACATGGTAGTCATAAAAGTTGCATCTACAACCATTTCCCCCAGATTGAAATTTTTTTGGGGGAGTCGTGTGTTGGTGGTGGGTGTTGGTGCGTGTTGGTGAGGTGGTGGGTGTTGGTAGTGAGGTGGTGGGTGTTGGTGCGTGTTGGTGAGGGTGGTAGTGTTGGTGCGTGTTGGTGGTGAGTGTTGGTGCGTGTTGGTGGTGAGTGTCGGTGCGTGTTGGTGGTGGTGTCGGTGCGTGTTGGTGGTGGGTGGTGTTGTTGGGTTGCGCTTGTCTGTCTGTCTGTCTGTCTGTCTGTCTTCTTTCCTCCTCCCTCACTGCCCCCTCACCCTCCCTCTCTCTCACTGCTCACTTGCTGTTCCACGCAGGAGCCAGAACGGAGATGTAGTGACTCAACTCTTCAATACTAGAGCAGCTGGGCGTCTCCTGCCACCCTGAGTTGAGTGAGGCCAGACAGGTGAGGGAAAAGGGGGGGGGTGAGGGAGGAGGCGGGCCGGGAGGGGAGGAGGCGGGCGGGAAGACGAGACAGGGGGCGAAGAATGTTAGGTTAGGTCAGGTCAGGTTAGGTCAGGTTAGGTTAGGTTAGGTTCGGTCAGATTAGGTTAGGTCAGGTTAGATTAAGTTAGGGTGATTAATCATAAGACGAAATAAACTAGGGGAGGTTAATCATCAGGTGAACCAAGGACTATTCACACACACAACTTGACTCTAGTGTTAATTAAAGTTTGCAGCATTACAAGATTCACTGTGGCCCAGGCAGGTGAGGGTACGTGCTGGGGGACAGGTGTGCAGTGCTGGGGGCAGGTGTACGGTGCTGGGGCAGGGTGTGCGGTGCTGGGGGCAGGTGTGCGGTGCTGGGGGCAGGTGTACGGTGCTGGGGGCAGGTGTGCAGTGCTGGGGGCAGGTGTGCAGTGCTGGGGGCAGGTGTACGGTGCTGGGGCAGGTGTACGGTGCTGGGGGCAGGTGTGCAGTGCTGGGGGCAGGTGTACAGTGCTGGGGGCAGGTGTGCGGTGCTGGGGGCAGGTGTACGGTGCTGGGGGCAGGTGTACGGTGCTGGGGGCAGGTGTACGGTGCTGGGGGGCAGGTGTGCGGTGCTGGGGCAGGTGTACGGTGCTGGGGCCAGGTCTGCGGATCCGTCCTGAGGAATGTTGGCGACCTAATATTTTAAGAGATTGCGAGACGTGTACAGTTGTGTTCAGGGTACAGTGGAGGTGTGTGTGTGTGTGTGTGCTTGAAAATCGTTTAAGTAGCCTACAAATTTTAATATTATACACACACACATACATACATACATACATACACACACAGAGTAAAACGTGGAAGTGTATGCTTTTACGGCACTCGAGACGGAACATAAAACGTCACCGTTGTTGAAGTCTTTGGTGGAGGCGTAATAGATGACGTCATAGTAGCACCATAGAAAACGACGATATTTAGCAGAAGGTTCCATAACAATGACGTCATCACCATCGTCATAAATTAAAAAGAAAATATCCAAATTTAAAGGAATATTTACTACCAGGATTAATTTAAAGTAAAAAAAAACCTCATCTGTGAACAATGTATGACGTCATTCGTAAACGTGACACACGAAACTTAAAACGACCTGGGTAAATATAGTTACTAATTTATGTATATATTATTATTTATTCATTTATTTATTTAGAGTTAATATTTTATTTGGGTCAGATGATTACTAGTAAATTATGGTGTTCATGTTGTAAAAGTCGTTCATTATGGTATAGTTGTTTGTTCACACGACTTACTTATGGAGATAATATTTTCATCTTTTTTTGGTTCAGTTTTGAGCTAAATTTCCTGAACACATGGAAGGAAGGAGGGTAATGTACGTAAAGGGAGGGTAATGTAGGTAAAGGGAGGGGGTAATGTAGGTAAAGGGAGGGGGAATGTAGGTAAGGGAGGGGGTAATGTAGGTAAAGGGAGGGGAGGTATGTAGGTAAAGGGAGGGGGTAATGTAGGTAAAGGGAGGGGGTAATGTAGGTAAGGGAGGGTGAATGGATAAAGGGAGGGGTGAATGTGGATAAAGGGAGGGTGAATATGGAGGTTATAGCTATGTATTTTTATATTTTCTTTGTATTGTGGAGTGTTTTTGTTTTACATATTCTGACTTGATTTATAATGAGAGACAGAGAGAGAGAGACAGAGAGAGAGAGAGAGAGAGAAGAGAGAGAGAGGAGAGAGAAGAGAGACAGAGAGAGAGAGAGAGAGAGGACCCATTATAGTACATATATTCTAGATATTGTCAATTGTCCAGGAATATTTGACAGCAGCTGTGCAGTGTGCTGTGTGTGTGTGTGTCTAGGTGTGTGTGTGTGTGTGTGTGTCTGGGTGTGTGTGTGTGTGTGTGTCTGTGTGTTGTTGTTGTTGTGTGTGTGTGTGTGTGTGTGTGTGTTTGTGTGTGTGTCTAGGTGTGTGTGTGTCTGTGTGTGTGTGTGTTGTTACTGAGTAAGGTCTGCTAATGGAGGCTGGGTAGATGTACCGGAACACTGAGTAATGTATATGAATTTGGAGCACAGTCCAGTGTGTGTGTGTGTGTGTGTGTGTGTGTGTGTGTGTGTGTGTGTTTCATGATACTACTAGTACGAAAAGGAGACTTACAAGGAGAGACTCAGGGTCATGTCATTAGTGCAGTAATAATAAGGGAAATAGCAGTTAGGTGTGTTGATGACCTCATTAACTG
>NW_024726235.1:7089752-7109752 GCF_018991925.1 Homarus americanus | reverse complement strand
GTCTCATTTGTTTTGGAGATAAAATTACGTGTCTCATTTTGTTGACGGTAAAAGCAATTGTCTCTCTCTCTCTCTCTCTCTCTCTCTCTCTCAACCTTCTTCCTTACCTCTCTCTCTCTCTCCTCTCCCATCTTCCCTTACCTCTCTCTCTCTCTCTCTCTCAACCTTCCCATCTCTTAGTCCCTCTCCTCACCCACCCTCTCCCCTCTCACCCACCCCTCTCATCTCACCTCCCCCACTCGCTAACTAAACCTTCCCACGCATGAAACTCAAGACCTGATGATGATGATGACCTGATCATTGTAAGTACTTCCACCCACCAGGTAGCCAAGTTAATTAGCCCCATAATCACCCACCACCAGGTATGATAATCACCCGCCAGGTATAAATGTACATCTCCTCTATAGCACTCAGGTAATTCTGTTTAGTTTGCATTTTAGTTGTGACCTTTGGAGGGATTTTTGATATGTACTCGTACTCGACTTTTGGAGGAGGTACTTTTGACATTAGGGAGTCATTAAGTCAGCCTAAGACCCTGCAAAACCCCTACAAACAAACTCCCACTACAAAATTCTTAAATCCCTCCTCCAAAAGATAATTAAAATTACCACGTCAGACACCTCCAAACCCTCGTATCTCACACACACACACACACACACGCACACACAGTCTCTCTCTCTCTCTCTCTCTCTCTCTCTCTCTCTCTCTCTCTCTCTCTCTCCCTTAGCCTTTGTAAATCCTTTCGTCTTATAGAAGCCTTGAGAATACCATAGATCGCCTGGAACCCTATCCATTTTATTCCTTTTTCTCAGATGTTTTCACTTGCCGGGGAAGAAAATAAGTCAGTCAATTCTTTCCCTGTTACTTTCACTTTATTCCCGGCCATTAGTCTCGCAGAGGGGAAAAAAAAAGTCAGAGTAGGGATGTATTTTTTCCTTTCTTAACTTTTGAACTGAGTTAAGGTTGTTTCCTGAGGGTGATTTATTATTGTTATTATTGTTTTTTGCTTTCGTTTATATTCACGTCATTTTTTCTCTCCGGGAAAGTTATAAGTGGAGAAAGTTGTTGTGGTGGCTACTTTCTCTTGCTTTCCATTTTTATCTAGCTTTCTCCTGATATATTGCTGTGTTCTCTCTCTCTCTCTCTCTCTCTCTCTCTCTCTCTCTCTCTCTCTCTCTCTTTCTTTCTTTCTTTCTTTGCCATTTACTTTCTCTCCTTTCTATCAGAGAAGAAAGTTTAAAGTGAGAGTAATACAAATTCATTAATGTATTAGTTTTAAGTTAATTTTCCTTTCTAAATAAGAATTCTACCTTTTTTTTTCCCTATAGATCTCTTACTTTCTCTGAGGGGAAAGTATGGAAAGGAAAGAAAGTCACATTATCTATTTCTGCCCATTTTTTTTATTTCCCCATTTTGGTATCGTAAAAAAAGAAAGTCCAATAAGTTATTTCTACCCATTTCACACATGCCCAATTTAGTACCGCAATAGTAATAACCCCATTTGCTACTTCTACCCAATTTTATACATATCCAATTTAGTCTCGTGACAAAGTCGTTGAGAAAGTGGTGTTTTATTACCCCTTAAGTGGCCGGGCGTCAGGGAAAGTGATATATACAGTATATATATATTTTTTTTAAGTGAGGCATTAATAGCGTAATTGTTTATGCATGAGCATTAAGTGAAGAGTTTTAGCGACGCGTTTGTTGATAAATAGTATACTGACCTGTGTGTGTGTGTGTGTGTGTGTGTGTGTGTGTGTGTGTGTGTGTGTGTGTGTGTGTGTGTGTGTGTGTGTGTGTGTGTGTGTGTGTGTGTGTGTGTGTGTGTGTGTGTACTGTAAGTCCTTCTATCTTTCTTTTTGTCTCACTTTCTCTCTCACTCTCTTTCCTCTTCCCTCTCTCTCTCTCTCTCTCTCTCTCTCAGCACTACACACACACACACACACACACACACACACACACACACACACACACAGTAATATAATCATACGTGGACGAGCTTCATACACCAACATACTGTACACCATTAATGACATATAAATCAGTACTTTAATATACAGTAGTGTGTCCTTAAGTGCAATGCCATAAGACCCTCCTTGAGTACAATGAATCGGTCCACTTGAGTACGATTACAAACCTCCCCCACCCAAGTACAGTGAGTTAGATAGTTTTAACCTTTTGAGTACAATGGATCAGTGAGTGAGGAATGTATATATTGACCCCTTGAGTACGATATTCACCATCTCCCCTTGAGTAGGGTGAGTACTACCCGAGTGACTAAGATATTTTAACCGCTTGAGTACAGTGAATTAATCCAGTGAGTAATGTATATATTCAACCCTTGAGTACGATGTTGAATAATTAAATATAATGACGCAACCATTTGAGTACAATGTCGCAACCTTTTTAACACGCTACCAACCTCTTAAGTACGATACCAGCCCCTTGAGTACGATACCAACCCCTTGAATACGATACCAGCCACTTGAGTACGATACCAACCCCCTTGAATACGATACCAGCCCCTTAAATACGATACCAACCCCTTATGGTGTTAGTCCGGGTTATGTTATGGTATCCTTGTGTAGGCAGTAATCGCCAAATATACTTATGGGTGGTCAGTAATCGTCAAATATACTTGTGTTTGGGTAGTAATCGCCAAATATATTCATGTATTCGTTATTATTAGTTGAGTGGGAAGTAATCGCTAAATATTTCCACCTCGAGTCAACACACATGAAACATTCAGGGAAGAGGTTGTTCTTGGTACTGGAGTCAATAGAAGTACAGTCTTAATATATGACCCTTTTAAAAGTTCCTCTGACAAAGTTTCTCATGACAAAACCATTAGAGAGAGAGGGGGGGTGGGGAAGGGGAGAAAGAGGGAAGGGAGGGAGAGAGGGGAATGGGAGGAGAGAGAGAGAGAGAGAGAGAGAGAGAGAGAGAGAGAGAGAGAGAGAGAGAGAGAGATAACTGATACTGACGTTCTTTACCAGTGTGAAACAGGTGAACAATATTGGATACATTGATTCATTTAGCTCAGTGAATTGGAATCAGTTTCGAACATGTGAAATGAAGAGAAAGAGAGAGATAAAGAGAATGAGAGAGATATGTAGAGATAGAGAAAATGAGAGAGATATGTAGAGAGAGAGAGAGAGAGAGAGGGAGAGAGAGAGATCACAACGCCACAATAAACAGTACAATGGCCTCTGTTACCTCACTCGACCACCTTACATTATTAATCAAGGCTCTTGTAACACGTCTCTCTCTCAAGTCCCGTCCTTAAATGGTGGTGGTTGTGGTTGCTTATGAGTTGTGGTGGTTGATTGTGGTAGTTTTGTGAGTAGTGGTGGTTCATGAGTTGTGGTTGTTTTGTGTGGAATGGTGGTTATTGTGGTTGTTTTATTTAATTAGTAGTAGTGATTGTGGTAGTATATTACGAGTGTTTTATGTGGTTATGACTAGTAATTGGTTGTAGTGTTGTGGTTGTAGTTAATAACAAATTCATTAGTACGTAAACCTACATAACATCGGCTCTGTGACGTCAACAAAACACTATTCTTATACACGGAATCAAATCCTTTTCCCTAAACTAATATACCAAACTATTTCATGTCTCCATATAGTTAAAAAAAATGGGTTATATCATATTCTCTATTTTGTTAATCAGGAAAAAACTATATATAACAGGTATTTTTTTTTCTACCTCAATAGCCTATACAGTATATTACTCTGCTGGAACAATGGACGAACGACGAGCGTAAAATATTTATTCGTGTCGGTATCGTTATTCGTTTGTTTTGCGTGGCAGGATTTGTTTACACTTATATATTCTGTCATAGCCATATCATCTATACATCTCGACCGTAAGTATTCGTTTGGAAAATAATAACTGGAATCGTATACCTAAATATTAATAGTATTTAGGTTAGGTTATTATTATTATTATTATTATTATTATTGTTATTGTTATTGTTATTATTATTATTATTATTATTATTATTATTATTATTATTATTATTATTATTGTTGTTATTGTTATTGTTATTATTATTATTATTATTATTATTATTATTATTATTATTATTATTATTATTGAGTCATATCATAGTTTTGGAACGCGCGCGAGTGTGTGTATGGATCAAGTACAATGTCCCTAGTGGATTGAGTATTCATTGCGGTGCTCAAAGAATCAGTTTGGACACCTCGTATGTAAGTTGGGGATATGGACAAGTGACAGGGGGAGTATATAGTGTTTTTGTTATGTGGTTGGTATAATTGAGGGTGTGAGAGTGGTGTTAGAGAGGGTGGTGTGAGAGGGAATGAGGGAGGAGAGAAGGAGTGGTGTGTATGGTCGAGAGAGAGAGAGAGAGAGAGGAGGTTGTGTGAGGGAGAGCGGTGTGATGGTTAAGGAAGAGAGTATATCAACAGGTGGATGATAACCAACAGGTGGGAAGCTGCCATCTCTCTCTCTCTCTCTCTCTCTCTCTCTCTCTCTCTCTCTCTCTCACCGACTAACAACGCGTAAGATTAAAATATTCCCCCCCTCTAAAACTTTCAAAAGACAAAATTAAGAAAAAAAAAGTAACCCTGGCTCTCCTTTGTAGCGGTAATGTGTAGAGAATAATAATTTACCCTCACAATAAAAGTCTTCCTACATAGAGACGGAGATAAAAAAAAAACTAGACGGGACAATTTTTTTTAAACTAAGTAAACAAGAAAATATTGTGTAAAGTGCAGAAAAAAAACTATTTATTTTTACTGGGGGTTGAAATTACAGTTTTTTGTTGTTGTTGTTTTTTTACATACACAGGAGAAATGTTAGGTTTTGAGAGGAGTGTGGCAATGGCTAGGTGGTACCATGCCCAGCTACGACAAACCTTGGGTACGTGGGTTCGATATTATGGTGTTTTGTATGGGTTTTTTTGTGTTATTAAAAAATGTGGGGGAAAACGTGTGTAAATATAATGGAATCTGGCGGTATTGGGAATATATATGAATATTTGTATATGTATAGAATACTGAAAAGCGTGAAAAATGGATTTTGACATCGAAGTCTTTATAACATGACGTGTGTGTGTGTGTCTGTCTGTCTGATGGCTGGATGACCTAGATTACATTATACAGTATATATATGCAACTACACCACACCTGTATATCAACACTGACACACACACACACACCTGTTAACACCCCAACACTGCCACAGCACTACACATATGAACTCTCTTCCTCGTTCATGTTTGTAAATCCAGTTGACCGTCGACAGGTATGTAGTGCGTCAATATGTACTACAGGTAAATATTAATTATCTTGATCTGTTTACCTGTTGCTATTATTCTTATTATTATTATTATATTATTATTTGTTCACTCTCTCTCTCTCTCTCTCTCTCTCTCTCTCTCTCTCTCTCTCTCTCCACTCCTTCCTTCATCAATCCCGCCAGAAAAAATGATACTCACATCACTTACATTTAACCACAAAAAAATTAATGACTCCAATTACCTCATTTTTATTTTTTGATGAGATTTTCGTAAATATTAAGTTGGCGGGGCAACAAAGTACTAAGCAACTCCATTAATGGCAAGAAAGGGTGCCATCTTGAGTTAATGGGAATGGTGCCTTTTTGAGTTAATGGAAATGGTGCCATCTTGAGGTAATGTGAATGATGCCATCTTGAGGTAATGTGAATGGTGCCTTTTTGAGTTAATGGGAATGGTGCCATCTTGAGTCAATGGGAATGGTGCTATCTTGAGTTAATGGGAATGGTGCCATCTTGAGTTAATGGGAATGGTGCCTCAATCTTGAGGTAATGTGAATGATGCCATCTTGAGGTAATGTGAATGGTGCCTTTTTGAGTTAATGGGAATGGTGCCATCTTGAGTTAATGGGAATGGTACAATCTTGAGTTAATGGGAATGGTGCCATCTTGAGTTAATGGGAATGGTGCCATCTTGAGTTAATGGGAATGGTGCCATCATGGGGTTTACACCTTAATTCCCTCGACAGGTAATCCTAATGAACCACAAAAACTGCCTTCACCACTACTAATGTCACCACTACCATCATCACTATTATCACTACCACTACTACCACAATCACCACCATCCCCACCCACACCACAATCAACCCTTCCCCCACTACCACCACCCTCGCCAGCACAATAAGGGTCATGACACTGGGCTATTACCATAAGAGAGTCGACCATAATAACCTCCTCTGGTGTGTTCTTTATAACAGTCTTCCCCCTCCCTGATAATTGCGACCCATCATCTTATTATTCTCGGTAAATCTTCCCGGCTGCTCCTCCCAAAGTTTGAAGAAGCTTTGTAGCCTCGGGTTATTTTTATTATTATTATTATTATTATTTTTAGTTATTATTATTTTTTTTGTTACGAATTTCTTGTTGCGTCTCCCTATGATTTTAAGTATGCTGGTATGTTGTGTATGTTGTGTATGTTGGTGATATACTCGTATGGTGTGTATGTTGATGAGACCCACAGGTAGATACCACATGTCCAGGTGAGTTTTCTTTAGGGTCTCAAAATGTATACAGTATATTCTTCCTTTTCTCTTAATTTTATCATCATCTATTTCCCCGTTTTTTTCTCTGTTCACTAACTCTGTCTTGTGGTAGTTAACTTCACCAAGTCGTTCAGTGGATCATTTCAGTAAGTCGTTCAGTGGATCATTTCAGCAAGTCGTTCAGTGGATCATTTCAGCAAGTCGTTCAGTGGATCATTTCACCAAGTCGTTCAGTGGATCATTTCACCAAGTCGTTCAGTGGATCATTTCAGCAAGTCGTTCAGTGGATCATTTCAGCAAGTCGTTCAGTGGATCATTTCAGCAAGTCGTTCAGTGGATCATTTCAGCAACTCGTTCAGTGGATCATTTCAGCAACTCGTTCAGTGGATCATTTCAGCAAGTCGTTCAGTGGATCATTTCAGCAAGTCGTTCAGTGGATCATTTCAGCAAGTCGTTCTAAACCTATTCAGAATGTATTGGTTTTGTTTTTTCTTTCAGCTATTTTTATTTCTCTTCCTTTTAACAACATAATTTTTTGGTGTTTATCTTTTGTGTCACTTTTATTAATATTTTTTTTTATCTTTTTTTTTCTCTCGTTTTTACTCTTTATTGTTTGTTTCTCTTTTCATTTCGTTCTTTGTAGTAATTATTTTCGTCGTCTGTGTTTAGTTTTGTGTCAGGCACGAGTATGGTCATGGTGTGGTATGGTGTGGTCATGGTGTGGTGTGGTGTGGTGTGGTCATGGTGTGGTGTGGTGTGGTGTGGTGTGGTATGGTGTGGTGTGGCGTTGGGGGGTAGGTATGGTGTTCTGTGTGGTATAGTGTAGTGTGATGGGGGTTTTGTGTGCTGTGCTGTGCTGTGGAAAGTGATGCAGGTCTTCAAACGCATCTCATTCCGGACACAATGTTAATCGCAAATGAGAACCTCCTGAATCGACCCGTTTAAAGGATGAGAATGGGTGAGGGGGGTTATTGGATGAGGGGAGGAGAGGGATAATGGATGAGGGGAGGATAAGGGGGTTGAGAAAAGGGAAGGAGGGAGGAAGAGGGGGTGGATGACATGTCTAGTTAAGACACACACACACACACACACAGACACACACACACACACACACACACACACACACACACACACTCATAGGACGAAGCTAAGGGTTAATGTGTGTTAAATTAGTTACAACACGTCCATCATCTCAACCACCTGGACGTGATTGTGTTAGATCTCTACCGCTGGTTAGGTCGTGTGTGTGTGTGTGTGTCTCTGTGTGTGTCTGTGTGTGTGTGTGTGTACATGCTTCAAGACCTTAATATTAAAACACAGTAACAACCTAACCTAACCTAACCTAACCTAACCTAACCCAACCTAACCTAACCCAACCTAACCTAACCCAACCCGACGTATATAGTTTCCTCCTCACCCTCCGCCTTACCAAAGAGTTATGACAAATTTTACGAGATAACAGAAACATAAAGAAGTCGCGCGAGGCACAACTTTACGACTGAGACGCTACTGTGGGTGTCGTAGTACTGTAGATGTGTTCATTTTATGTTGGTTATGTTGTCTTATGTTGTTATCTTCCTTCAATAGCCAGTTGGTCTTATCATCTAACTGGTACAAGAGACTATAACGTGTTGTTTATGTTATTATGTACCTATGTGGTTATGCGGCTATGTGGTTATATTCTCGTTGCTATTCCTTATACACAGCCAGTTGGTCTTGTCATCTAACTAGTACAACAGATAATTACTAGATTATAAAACAAAAAAAAGTGATAATAATAATTTACTTCCCAGAATGCATCACTATTCACTCACAATGGTTCACAACAACGGGGCTCTCAACGTTGGAATATGTCCCCTAATGTAAGGGAAGTTAGCGAGTGGTGGAGGGAAGTTAGCGAGTGGCGGAAGGAAGTTAGCGAGTGGTGGAGGGAAGTTAGCGAGTGGTGGAGGGAAGTTAGCGAGTGGCGGAAGGAAGTTAGCGAGTGGTGGAGGGAAGTTAGCGAGTGGCGGAAGGAAGTTAGCGAGTGGTGGGGGAAGAAGTGAGTGGCGGAGGGAAGTTAGCGAGTGGCGGAGGAAGTTGAGTGGTGAAGGGAAGTTAGCGAGTGGCGGAAGGAAGTTAGCGAGTGGTGGAGGGAAGTTAGCGAGTGGCGGAAGGAAGTTAGCGAGTGGTGGAGGGAAGTTAGCGAGTGGCGGAAGGAAGTTAGCGAGTGGCGGAAGGAAGTTAGCGAGTGGTGGAGGGAAGTAAGCGAGTGGCGGAGGGAAGTTAGCGAGTGGCGGAGGGAAGTTAGCGAGTGGTGGAGGGAAGTTTGCTGTTTCCGTGAAATATCCGTCGACAGCCGGGCCTAAACCCTTCGAGAAAGACCTACACAAGTGACCTTCCGATCGTCGGTATCCGGCCGGTCCCTTGGGGAGATGAACACAAGGGGAATCCAATCCAACTTTCATCACTGGAGCAAAATGGACCGTCAATATGATGGCATGCTAGAGTGGGTGGGTTTTGGGTGAGTGAATGGGAGGGTGAAGGAGTGGGTGGGTGGGTGAAGGAGTGAGTGGGTGGGTGGTGAGTGGGTTGGTGAAGGAATGAGTAGGTAGGTGACTGGGTGGGTGAGTGGGTGGGTAAGTGGGTGGGTTCAGATCTCCCACCAGCCAGCCATCCTCCCCGGGGCGACTTCTTCTGTTGCTTTTATTACCTTCAGAAATAAATACAAAAATCACTTTACACTTATCGTTGTTGTTGTCGTTGTTGTTGTTGTTGTGTTGTTGTTGTTTTTGTTGTGGGTCGAATGATAGAGGGAATATGATCTCTTGTTTGTGTGTGTGTAATAATAACAATAATAATAATAATAATAATAATATAAATAATAATAATAATAATAATAATAATAATAATAATAATTAAAGGTTTATTGAAAGAGCATGGCAGCCGGAAGGATGAAAATATATAGTTATAATTGGGGGAATGGGTCACTTGATTTACAAATAATATACAATCAACTTAAGTAATACAAATATGACATATAATAACTGGGTGGGGAGAAGGTCATACTGCAGGGCATTTCAACATAGTGACAGTGCAAAAGGTAAGATTGACTGGGAGTGAATACACTGGTTGATTACAAGTTATTGATAATTTTTACAATGGTTGGGACTGGGCTGTTCTAAAAGCGATCAGTACGTGCATGTATGGGCTGGATGTGGTTGTGGTGTCAAACAGCAATTCTCGGACGAGGGATCTCAGGTGGTAGTAGGAGCCGGTGTGTGTGTGTGTGTGTGTGTGTATGTGTGTGTGTGTGTGTGTGTGTATGTGTGTGTGTGTGCCTTTTTATTAGGTCATGTCTCTGGTTCTGCACTTCCTTCCTTCCTTCCTTCTTTCTTTCCCTCACACTTCCTTCTCCTCCTCCCTCTTACTTTCTCTTTGACAATCCTCTCTCTCTCTCTCTCTCTCTCTCTCTCTCTCTCTCTCTCTCTCTCTCTCTCCCCCTTTCATGTCCTCCCCATCCCTCTCTCTTTTTTATCTCCCTTTCCTTCCACTCACGCTCTTCCATTTCCCCTTCGGTCTTCCTTCTTTTCCCCTCACCCTACCTACTTTATCTTCCTCTGCTTCCTCCTCTCCCTCTCGCCTCACCCACCTTTGTTTCCACCTCCTCACCTTCACCTTCCATTCCTTTCTCATCTATCCCATCCTCCGCTCCCTGCACCAACCCCCGTCCTTCCATTCCTTTTTCCTTCATCCTTCCTCCCACCATCAATTCTCCCTTCCTCTTACCTACCTTACTTCTCCTCCATCCATCCTTACTTACCTTCCTCACCCTCCCTTCCTTTTTTGTGTTCCTCCTCCCTACCCCTCCCTTCCCTCTCTTCTTCTTTTTCCCCCAACTTGAGAGAACAACATTCTCCACCCTCAAACAAATGAATCTGAGGAAATGTCAACAGAGAGAGAAGATACAATTCTCATCCAAATATATATATATTTTTTTGAGTTGTGGTAAAGGGAAGAGATCAAGACAACGTGAAGGGCAAAACGAATTCACTGTGTCAAGTATTTGCTTAGTTGAGGAGAGTAGAGGGGAAGAGGAGGGGGAGGAAGAAGGTGGTAAAACGTGGGGGGAGGATAAGGGCAGGAAAGAAGAGGGGAGAGGAAAGAAGGAGAGAGGGAAAGGAAAGGGATGAGGTGGAGGCAAATGAGAAAAGAGGAGGAAGGGGTTGGAGGAAGAAGATGGAAAAGGAACAAGAGAAGAGAAGGAAGAGGAGGGGGTAGTAGTGTAGGGGGAAGAAAGGAGGAGGGATAGGAGGGTGGGTGGGGAGGAAGAGGAAGTAAAGGACCACTTCGCTGTTGTTGGTGAATGGGGGAGGAGGAAGAACTTGGTAGCGAATGTGAGTTGTGGTTATTGCTCTCACCCACCCACCCACCCATCCATCTCTCACTTCTACATCAAAATATACATGACTTGGAAACTAAGACGATATGTATACTTTAATATGTATTATAATTTAACCTCTATCAGTAAAGCTCGAACCCGGGTCCTCAATGTGTGTGTGTTGACAAAATCATGACGGGCGGCGGGTGGGAGGGGTGGTGGGTGGGAGGGGAAGGTGAAGTGTCGACCATCGCTGACACTATCACCACCCCACAAGACAAAACACCTGCTGACGGGGACGCTGACGACGATAAGGGAGAAGAGGCTGAGACAAGGAACGTATTGATGGCTATACATAGATGGTGAACGTACAGTAGGTGTCAGGGGAGTGGTGTTCCAGGTGTAGGTGAACGTAACACCTTGCCAATACCTCCATCTTGTTCACCTACCTCCCTCACCTACCTCTCTCACCCTCCTCCCTCATCCTCCTCCCTCACCCACCTCCCTCACCCACCTCCCTCACCTTCTGGCCACACAGCACCTCCCTCACCTTCTGACCCACACAGAACCTCCCTCTCTGCCTTCTGACCCACACCACCTCACCACCTCCCCCACCTTCCTGGCCCACACACACCACCTCCCACACCCACCTCCCTCACCCACCTCCCTCACCCACCTCCCCCACCCTCCTGCTGGTTAAACGCGATCATTAAATACAGTAATATATTTCACGGCCGTCAAGGTGTGTGTGTGTGTGTGTCTTAACTGCCCACCTGTAAACATCAACAACTTGGTGTAATAATAAAGTTAATTGTGGCTGTTGTTGTGTTACACTGATGAACGTAAACAAGTTAATCGTTCATTGAGGAATATTATTTTTTTTATGTTTTATAATGCTCTCTCTCTCTCTCTCTCTATCTCTATCTCTATCTCTCTCTCTCTCTCTCTCTCTCTCTCTCTCTCTCTCTCTCTCTCTCTCTCTCTCTCTCTCTCTCTCTCTCTCTCTCACACACACACACACACACACACACACATAATAATAGTGTGTTACGAAATCACAAAATTTCATTAGACAAATGAACAAACTTGGCAGCTGTTGTTTGGACCTCAGTTTGACGTAATTAGTTTAATAACACTAATGGCGGGGCGGGTCGGGGCGGGGCGTGGCGTGAGTACAAGCGTCGTCCCTCTAAATATGACAATTGACTGAGGCGAGTATGTTGGTGGCGCGGAGAGACGGAGCCCGGGAGGCGGGGAAGAAGGTCCGCCCCGCCCGCTCCGCCCGCCCGCCCCGCCAGGTGAGACAGTACCTGCGAATTTACACTACACAAACCACAGTAATGATGAAAGTTTATTCTACCTGACCTTCTCTATTGTCTCTTCCTCCCTCCCTCAGTCCCTCCCACCACCTCCCTCAGTCCTCCTCCCCTCCCCCCCTCAGTCTCCCCTCCCTCGGTCCCTCCCTCCTCCTCCCCCCTCTCCCTCTACATATGATCGTGCAACAAGTAAAGCCACGTCTTACAGTCGCTTTACACAGTTGCTGCAAGCGGGAGTTGTTAATTCGGCCAACACAGGTAAGTTTCTCCTAATGAGGCGATGGTTGTGGTGTGTGTGAGAGAGAGAGAGAGAGAGAGAGAGAGAAAGAGAGAGAGAGAGAGAGAGAGAGACCCACCCCTCGAACTAGCCAAAACAAAAGGCGACGTCTAGAAAAACACCCCTTGAGTGGATCATTACTGTCCTCGTTCTCCTCCATACCCCTTCCTCTTCCTCTTCTTCATCCTCTTCATCCTCCTCTTCCTCCTCCACTACCATACCTCATCTTCACCACCATACCTTCCATTCTCCATTACCATCACACCTCTCCACCTCTGCCATCACCATACCCTCCTCCTCCTCCAGCCTTCATCACCACCATCACCACCACCATCATCACCATCACCACCACCACCATCACCACCATCACCACCATCATCATCACCATCATCACCTCACCACCACCACCACCACCACCACCACCACCACCACCACCACCACCACCACCACACACACCACACACATCCACCACACATCACCACCACCACCCCACCACCACCACCACCACCACCACCACCACCACCACCACCACCACCACCACCACCACCACCACCACCACCTTTCTTCTCTCCCTCCCTCCTCATCCTCCTTTATACTATATAATACTCCACCCTCCCTTGTCCCTCCCTTGTCTCTCCCTTGTCTCTCCCCTGTCCCTCCCTTCTCCCTTTGTCTCTCGGCTGTAATTAAAATGTAAAGAACCTGCGCCATGAACCAACGAACCGGTTAGAAGGAGACACTTGAACCGGTGTAATAGGTAGACCTGGGCTACATCCCCTCCTTCTCCCTTCTCCCTTCTCCTCCCTCCTCCATCACTGCTAATGTTGGTTTCGCGCAGGGGGATTGGAAGGGAGGGAGAATGAGAGGGAGTTGGAAAGGGAGGGGAGTGGGGGGTTGGGAAGGAGGAGGTTGAGGGGTTGAAGGGAGGGGGTGGGGGGTTGAAAGGGATTAGGGTAGGGATGTTGAAGAAGGGTTAGAGTTGGGGTGGTAAGATATGAGGATTGAAGGAAGATAGAGGATGAGGGGAGGTAAGGGGTGGGAGCTCAGGGGTGGGGGAGGTAGGTAGGTATTGGGGTGGTTCCTCGTCAGCCAAACTTTCTTTCGACGACACCAAGGAAACCATCTTTCTTATTAGTTCTAGGACCCACCCACTCAGCACCCACCCACTAGCCCACCCTCAGCTACCCACCACTCAGCTACCCACCCACTCAGCTACCTACCCACCCTCAGCTAACCCACCCACTCAGCTAACCACCCCTCACTACACCACTCAGCTAACCCACCCACTCAGCTACCCACCCACTCAGCTACCTACCCACCCCTCAGCTAACCCACTCAGCTAACCCACCCAACAACCACCCACCACCCACCCACTCAGCACACCCACCCCCACTACACCCACTCAGCTAACCCACCCACTCAGCTAACCCACCCACTCAGCTAACCCACCTCCAGCTAACCCACCCACTCAGCTAACCCACCCTCAGCTAACCCACCACTCAACTAACCCACCCACAACCACCACCACAACCCACCCACAGCTAACCCACCACCACCACTACCCACCCTCAGCTAACCCACCCACTCAGCTACCCACCCACTCAGCTAACCCACCCACTCAGCTACCACCCACCACCCCACCCCTCATCTACCCACCCACTCAGCTATAAGAGACATCGATGACCTGCCTCTATGTCGTCTTGTTGGTAAACTTTCTCCCAGACACCAGACTTGATGACACCTTGATTGGTCCTCATCCTGGCCATTCTATGATGACCTTCGCGTCTATAGGCTACTCACCACTTCGTCTTCTTCCTTCTCTTGATCTTCCTCCTCTTCCTCCTCTTGATATTCTTCCTCTTCCTCCTCCTCCTGCTCATCCTATTCCCAAACCTTGATACCGAATTCCTCCTATCAACCCCGCCTTCCTCACCCCCCCAACTACAACGTGACCACCTGGTAATAATTTGTCTTAGAGGGATTTTTGTAGCACCTGGTAGCTCTGTGTTGGAGAAGGCCCGAGGGTCGTACCGTCCATTACTGTCGCAGGTACCTCATATCCTTAGCTAAACCCCCTGTAGACAGTCACGTGGGGGCATCGTCTAGGGGCAGGGAGGAAGGGTGAAATGAGGAGAGGGTGAGGGCTGGAAGGTAAGGGAAGGAAGAGTGAGGTTGAAGGTGCGAGGGTAGAGAAGGAAGGAAGGGTGAGGGAAGGGAGGAAGGAAGGGTGAGGCTAAGGAGGAAGGAAGAAGGGGAAGGGAAAGAGGTGAGGGGAGGAGGAAGGAAGGGTGAGGGAAGGGTGAGGAAGGAGGAAGGAAGGGGTGAGAAGGAGGAAGAAAGGGTGAGGGGAAGGAGGAAGGAAGGGTGAGGAAGAGGGAGAACATTGGGGAAGGTGTTGTTGTCACTGAGGGAGGAACAAGCTAGGGAAAGATGGCGGAAAACAGGGAGGAAATACACACACACACACACACACACACACACACACACACACACAGGGGGGGAGAGGCAACACCATAACCCAACATGAATGGTACATAAAGCTAAATACAAACACGGTTACAGTGCATCATCACCCGCTGTAATCTTCTTGACGCTGGTGATAGAACTGACCAGCTAATAATATTATATACGAGATAAGAAAGATGTGCTCATAACAGCTGTACTGAACTACCAGATGGATAGATGAGATGTGAGGATAGGAGGAGCGTCATGGATAGGGAGGAAGAAGAAGATGATGGCAACAATGGCAGATGATGATGATGATGATGATGATGATGATGATGATGATGATGACGGCGACGATGATGACGATAATGGTTATGATGTACCCACGCATGAATAAAAACACAAAACAAACACACACACACACACACACACACACACACACACACACACTCAAAACAGATACACAGACACCTACTCCCTCTCTCTCTCTCTCTCTCTCTCTCTCTCTCTCTCTCCTCACACACACACACAGACAAAAAACATCTGTAATCCTCTTAACGTCATAATCCCAGGTGTAGGAGCTGGACACACACACACACACACACACACACACACACACACACACACACACTCACACCCCCACACGTCTCCAGGTCCATTATCACCACAGTACAGCAGAGTGGTGGTGGTAGGACAAAGGACTATGTTACTTGGTGAAGCTGTGATGACACACTCTCCCTTGACCATTATATTTTCCTTAGGTTCATTTATCACCCCTAGTGGCTCTCTCCCTCTCCCTCTCTCTCTCTCTCTCTCTCTCTCACAAAAACAAAAGAGAGTATATATATAATAATAATAATAATAATTAACGGTTTATTGAAAGAGCTTGCAGCCAGAAGGCTGAAAATATACAGTTATATATTTGGGGAATGGGTTACGAATTACAAATAATATACAAGTAACATAAGTGACACAAATAAGATATATAATAACTAGATGGGGAAAAGCTCAAACTACAGTTCATTTCAACATAGTGACAGTGTAAGGAGCAGTGTTTACTGGGAGTGAATACACAGATTTATTACAAGTTATTGATAATTTTACAATGGTTGGGACTGGGCTGTTCTTATAGCGATCAGTTCGTGCACGTATGGGCTGGATGCGGTTGTGGTGTCGAACAGCAATTCTCGGACAAGGGATCTCAGGTGGTAGTAGGAGCCGGTGTCGGGGATGGTGTAGAAGCTTCTTACCAAATTTGCAGATGAGGTCGTGGTGATGGTCAGTGAGAGTCAGGGTCAGTGTGTTGAGCGCTTTGATATGTGGAGTAGGGAGGAGAGAATAATCTTGCATGCCCTCTTTGCACTTTTTCTAGGTGTTTACGTTGTGTGGCATTTAGGGAGGAAGACCAGGTGGGGAGGCATAGTGTGTGTGTGTGTGTGTGTGTGTGTGTGTGTGTGTGTTGTGTGTGTGTGTGTGTGTGTTGTGTGTGTGTGTGTGTGTGTGTGTGTGTGTGTGTGTGTGTGTGTGTGTGTGGTGTTGATCAAAGATTAGTTTAAGTTGATAAATTTCTTATTCATTCAGTTTTGGTTTTCAATCAAACTTTGGATGATGAAGCATTAATATTCTTATGTGGCCTGGATATTATCTCTCTCTCTCTCTCCTCTCTCTCTCTCTCTCTCTCTCTCTCTCTCTCTCCTAGGGCTCTGTTTGTTTTTGTTCTTGTTCTTATTCTTTTGCTTTATCTATTATTATATTTGTTGCTGTTCTCTCTTCTTCTCGTCTCTTCCTCTCCTTTCCTTTCCTTCCCATCTCTTTCTCTCCCCTCCTCCTCCTCTCCTCCCCTCCCTCCCCTACACTCACCTGATATCCTCCCGTCAACACACCTGCCTCTCCTTAATTAAATAATACTGAGATTACCACAAGATCCTGTAGTTCATAATTAACTCACCTGTGGGGCAGAACTTCACCTGTTGATGCTAATTAGAGAGATAGTGAGTTAATGAGTGTAAGAGATACCGTTTAGACGAGAGAGATAGTTCTCCCTCTTCCTTGTGACGTATCTGGGTACTCTCTCTCTCTCTCTCTCTCTCTCTCTCTCTCTCTCTCTCTCTCTCTCTCTCTCCATTAACCATAGAAACACACTAAAAAAAATTATATTTGATCTTATTCGATAATTTACTACACAATGAAACGCGACGATGGTTCAACAGACAGGTGACAGCCACATACAGACAGACAGACATGACCACCACTGTCGGATACACACACACACACAGGATGTTATGAGCCACGCCCCCCATTCTTGGATAACTGGAAGAATTAAAGTGTTTGTGAGAGGTGAAGGATTAGGTTAACGTCTCGAGGTGGTTATTGTGCCGGGATAACTCATAAGAACTCCTGGTCTTTAACTTGTGGTGATTGTTGATTCCTGGTGGTGTGTGGGATGGTGTGGGAGTGGGGTTGAGTGGGTGTGGGGGGATAAGGGGGGTGTGGTGTTTTGGGTGAGGGGGGGTGGTGTTGGGGTGAGGAGGGTGTTGTGTTTTGGGGGTGAGGATTTTGTGTGTGTGGGAGGTGAAAGTTAGTGTCTTGACAACTTTGAACTCCTAAGCTGACACTCGAAACCGACACCCTCTGACACGACACCCTCCCCCTGACACCCTCCACACGACACCCTCCCGACACACGACACCCTCCCGACCCGACACCCCCCGACACCACCCCCACACAACACACACCCCACACCAACACGACACCTCCGACACACGACACGACACCCCCGACACACCACCCTCCCGACACACGACACCCTCCCGACACACGACACCCTCCCGACACACGACACCCTCCCGACACACGACACCCTCCCGACACACGACACAGCCTCATAGTGTGCCATTCTCTCCTGTGCCGTGGAGGAGTTGACGCTGTGTGAGTGTAGCTGCTGATGTGGCCATATTGTCGTGAACATCCCGAGTCTCTTGTTACGGTAGAGGGCCTCACAAGTGTTCCTCACCTTGTTGACAGCAGTGGCTGGTCTCTTGCCTTGTTTTCCTCCCGAGATGCCAGGATTTGTCCCAGGTTTTGAGACGTCGAGTAAGGTTTAAGTATTCATAAATGTACTAGTCAAGGGTTTTCATCTTTTTTATTAATAATGTCAACTTGTTATTGTTATTTTCTTTGTTGTTTAATCAAGTCGAGGTTGAGGTTGATCTTTATGTCCACCGGAAGTTCAAAATAATATGGACGGCGTGGCGTGGCGAGATATAATCTGCAGCCCACCACACCATCTCGTATCTATGCAAATCCTCTCAGGGGTAACTAAGGTAAGCTGAAGGGACCAGCAGGCGGCGCCCTGATGTATGGCTTTAAGGGAGACCGCTTCAAAGGACTGCCCTGTTGACGTAAGTGGTCACTCGGAGCTCCGCTGATGGTCTCCATACTTCATGACGCTCTCATAGTGAAAATTACCATATTGTTGTGTGGCAAGACGTGACCTGTCGGGTACGTCCATGTTCCTCACACCTCTAACTTTTTTTTTCCTAAGCTAAGAGACCCAAGAGTAATTGAGTGTAAGAGGGGCGGCACACACTCATTGTCCTCCAGTCAAGTACCTCTTGATAGTCAGAAAAACATTACTCTTGCGTCCTCACTAACACACCCATGAGGTATATAGTGTACATCCTGTTGCGGATATTAAAACATACACTGTACTCGTACCTGAGGATATTGTACACGAGGCAGACACCGTGAGTCTGGCTACACCACCTGACCGTACAGTAAGGGGTCACAGTCACGAGGCCCGGCACAGTGATCCCCCACGGCCTCGGCTCACGACACTCGCCAAACTTTCTCGGACTACCCTGAACCCTGACGACCTGAGATAACAAGACCCACTGTACCCCGGCACTGGGACCTGACCATTCTGCTGGTGTGGGACCATTGACCTATACGCTGTCTGTACTGAGGGGAGATAAGCTATTGGCTGTGTTTAAGAGAGAGAGAGAGAGAGTGTGTGTGTTTATATGAGAGAGAGAGAGAGAATTTCTGTAACCTGTTTCAATTAGTTCACAATATATGTCAGACAAGAAGATTAAATTTCTGTTAACAGCGTCAACACATGAGCTAGACATTAAGACATTGTCACCTCACCTCTTCCACGCCTGCCGATCAGCCCCCCTTGATAGTGTTAGTGGCAGTGCCTTCAAGAACACATTTATCAACGGCAGTGAGAAAACAAACCTCTGTGCAACGTCCGTCCTTATCTCCGCACTGGCCCTCACACACACACACACACACACACACACACACACACACACACACTCATGCCATTCACTGCAGCACAGGCGGGGTTCAGACAGGCGTGGACCTTGGCTTGTATAGGTTCGGGTGTGTTAAGGTCACCTGCACCTCACCTGCCGTCCCTCCTCCCTCGTTCCTTCATCCTCAATACACAATTTCTCACCCCAAAATATATGTACTACTATTACTATTACTACTACTATTACTATTACTCCTACTATTACTACTACTCCTACTATTACTACTACTATTACTACTA
The DNA here is from genome assembly GCF_018991925.1 of Homarus americanus. Taxonomy (NCBI): domain Eukaryota; kingdom Metazoa; phylum Arthropoda; class Malacostraca; order Decapoda; family Nephropidae; genus Homarus; species Homarus americanus. Next base: position 7,090,271 of record NW_024726235.1, on the reverse strand, counting down.
CTACTACTACTACTTTACTACAATATTAATACTATTTATAACAGTGGCATGTAGTCAACTTCACCTTGACCTAAGCTCATTTTGCCTACCTGCATATACTTCTTACCTATAATAAACTTTTTATACATAGAGCGTGTTGAAGTGTTCCTCAGGTATGTTAGGTTCAGTGTTAGCGTGAGTTTAATAGAGTTGTGTGTGTGTGTGTGTGTGTGTGTGTGTGTGTGTGTGTGTGTGTGTGTGTGTGTGTGTGTGTGTGTGCTGACGTAGGAAAGACGTGGAGGATATAAGTCGACCCTCTGCTGTTTCACTCTGCCTCTGTTCCTTGCTGCTCGCTGCCAACTGGGACGCTACCACTCATCACCACCATCATCACCACCACACCCCCCACCCCACCCCCCACCCCACCTCACCACCACCACTTCCACCATCCTCACCACACCACCCCCATCACCCTCTCTACCACCACTTCTTCCACTGGGGAGGTGAGGGAGAGAGAGAGACAAATTTAATCGCTAGACT